>NC_041363.1:11720962-11768462 GCF_900634415.1 Cottoperca gobio
ACACTATCCATTTCTGTAATTGTTCTTGTATGCTTTTGTACATGGTTAGGGGTTAAGGTTACAGACTCTCTGCCCACCTCCCTCACTTGTATTTTAAGTGTAATTCATTTGCCAAAAGAGACAAAACACACAGTAAGTAAGTTAAAGATGAATTTAACAGAGAGCATTATTATTTTTTCTTCAAATCTTCTATAGATATCATGATAATATCGTTATTGTGAATTATTTTGCCCAAGATAATCGTGTAGTGACGGATATTGTGACCCTATCCTACACACAGGGGCTTTAAGCATCATTTTAAAACTTCTTCTTTTAATACATTTAGCTTTATTTCACTTTCCTTAAGTGAAATAAAGCCATATAAATGTCATTCATAGCTGCATTAATTTGGCCACTTGAAGGCTGGAACTATAATTCAACCTGTCCTCCACAGCGGATCGACCTGTCTGACATGACCCGCTCTGAGATCAACGAGCTGCTGGGGGAGCTGGGCTTCTACAAGAAGGCTGAACCTGAGGACGAGGTGCCCGAGGAGTTCCGCTTCTCTCCTGCCAAAGACAGCCCGTTCAAAGACGAGCCGGCGTCCAAATCCTCCACGTCCTCTCTCGTCACAGAAAACGCCTCCTCAGAGCCCGACGCAGAAGCCAAGCATACTGACCTATAACTCGTCAGAGAGGAGAAAAGTAGCAATCTCACATTACCACTAAGCCCTATAGCTGCTCCACGACCAGCTGGTTATCGCAGTTGACGACTGAAAGGCTCGTCATTTTAGACCAGCAGATCATGGATCAGCTCTTGGGGCAATGACACAATCTTAGCATCAGCAAAAGGTCTTTAAAAAAGTCCAGTCTGAATTTGCACATATTGTTCTTGCTGTATGCTCTTATTTTTGCAGCGATACTAACCCAACAGGCTGCTTTGTGAGTGCTTTTCTACTCTCTACACAAAGAATGGAAGTGTGTATGTTTTCATTTTGTTTTTGGTCCATCATGTGTCAGCTGTCTTCAGGATTTTGCATCTCTTGAGTTCCCCGTGTGTGTCTGACTGCTTCCTACCTACTGTGAAACCGAATGATGCCTCAGGTTCAAAACTGAGTGGCCTGAGGCTGATGCTACATGTTCTGGTGGGTTGGACTGATGCACACAAGAGGATTCAAGGGGAAGCGTTCTGAAATAAAATAATAAAATATTCCACATTATCTCATCCCGTCCTTGCTGTTAAATGATCATGTTCTCATGTGTTTCCTTCAAAACTTAGATTTGACAGAAGTCAAACTCTAAATTGCCCACTGGTAGTGTGAAGTTGTCACTATATGAATAATCTGGTATAGAAAATGCAAACGATAAATGTTTTATGAGACGATTCAGAGCAATAATCCCCAACAAACGCATTCATTTCTCAAATTGGTTTAATTTCAATTCCCATTTAACTGTGGTGCACAGAAACATGAAATTATAATGTGTTTAAGCTCTTATTTACATCACTCACTGCTCCTTGGAAAGTATTCGTTTTTCAGTTGGCAGCGGTGAAATAATTTCTCTAAATCTACTAAAAACACAGCATTAAGAAATAAGTTTCATCAAGCTCATTCAGCTCTGAAACGGTCAGATTTTTTAACATCTTCTCAAAGGAATCGTATTTTTTACAAGTGCTATAAAAATCTTCATTACATTTTTTTTTCATGTTGTAAAATATACAATTGGCAGTTATGTTCGGTCATGATTACTCACGTTTAAACAGACCATCAGGACAACTCGTCCAAAAAGGGGGACCCCAATTAGTTTTACATAACATTGTGATAGCTTGAGCTTAATGATTCACTTTAAACAAAACCTTTTAAAAGCATAATGTACACACTAACAAAATGAAAAATAATATATTTTGACAAAATCTACTGCTAAAAGAGCTGTGTGTGAGTGTGTTTGGCAGGGCAATGCTGAGGGGATGCTGTCAGTCAAGCAGTAAGAAACATCAAGTAATGATACCATTCAGCTGCATGACATCAGACTACAAACCTCTTTCTACCTGAATAAAAAAAGTTTTTCATTGCACATATTTTTGCTGTGAGAATAATATTATACAATGTTCAAATAAGAAACAAGTTCTCAGTAGCACTTTCAAATTCAGAAAGGTGAGATTACTCATAACAATGTTGCATCCATTTAAACAATTAAGAAGGAACATCCCTGTGCTCACAAATTAAATATAAATATGCTAATTGTCAACATTAGAATAGTAATAACTTAATTCAAATACTTCAAGCAGCCAGTGTTTGGTAAAAAAAAAAAAGAGACAAATTACCGAATTAAAAGAATGAACCATATGGTCTGGTATATTTTTCTACTACTGTGAAATTGCCAACAGCAATGCTAGCAACTTACAATAATAAAAAAGTGAAGCAGAGAAAAATGTAGGTATAAATAACTTAAAGGGGAAACACTATACAAATATTTCTGATGTGTTTTACAGTACACTAGTGAGGTGACACAGCTACTGCATGTTAAATATTACCAGGTACAGAGCCGAGTAAAAAAAAAAGTAACATTTTAAAGCTTGAAAAGGTAGTCTTATAAAAACTTTGGCGCACTCTTGCTGGAGAAAGGTGGACTTTGTGTTAATGAAATAATGAATACACATCACCACTGCCAACAAAGATATTAAGCAAACTGACACACACACACACACACAAGCACACACACACAATCCCCAACTTGTCCATAGTGCCATGTTGAGGCTGAACGCTCGCCAAACACAGGTCAGAGGTCACAGGGCCGACCCATGGACATCTCGTATCTGCGCAGGTGGTTGACCAGAGACTGTACGTAGGTGAAGACGCATTTGGAGTCGGGTTTATTACCCATGATCATCATGTCCTCCACTTCCAGCAAAGGCATGCAGTTGGCGTACGTCCTGAGGAACAGCATACAAGAGACATTGTGTATGAAAACAAGGAGGAGGAACAGACAGGATGAAAGAGGACCAGAGATGGAGTAGAGAGGAGGATATGCTCTTCAGGTGTTCATGTCACGATTATTCATATTTAATCATCAATCAGATGCTTTCTCATGATCATTAACCAAACTGGTGGAACAGCTAGTCTATCACGCACGCACACGCACACGCACACACACACACACACACACCCTTGTTGTGGTTATATTCTACTTCTTCTTTTTAATCCTTTCTCTGTCTCTGCTTTTTCTAAAGCACTTTGTGGAAACCCCTTAAAACACTCTCTATAAATAAACTTCAGTAATGCAGCATGTTTCAATAAACACTTTTAGGAACAAAGGCCTCACATGTGAGCTGTGCAGGGAGTGACCACAGGGTGGCGTTATATCTCCACATACTGTAAAACCCTCTGGGACGTCCTTCACAAACAAAGTGTAGAGTAACAGGAGAAGCACCTTGGTACATCCCTCGCATGAGAAAATGAATGTCAACAACATAAAATCGGTTTTGTTATTTAAGGAACTGCAGACACAAGGTCATTCTGCACTTTACTTCTTTAAAAGGCTATCAGACATAAACACCCGTAAATTCCCGCATATAAAGTGAGTAGACAACACAGCCTCATTCTCTGCTTTGTTTCTTAACATCTCTGTTTGAAACATTGTGATACAGCAGTTCCTTTTAAAGTGTTGAACTGCAGATGGTCCTGGCTCTCTGCCATAGTGTGACAATGCAGAAATGTACACATGGACACACACACACAACACACACACACTCGCGCATACCATGTTTGGTACTTTGTACCTCAGTAGCTTCAGATTAACATGAAGGATCATATTTCCAAAAGCAGCCAATAAAGGAGTTTTCTGAAAAACCATGTTTGATTTAAATCCTAACAGCTGCTTAAAACACGCAGACACACACACACACACACACACACACACACACACACACACACACACACACACACACACACACACACACACACACACACACACACACACACACACACACACACACACACACACACACACACTCCGTCCCATCTGTCAGAACCAAAGTGAGGTTCCTTCGTAGGTTTGCCCCCTCTCTCACCATGGGTTCAGTTTTAGTTGGAGTGCGACTCTAGGAGGAGTTTTTGGTTTTAACCAGGCCCTTCGTCACCAGACCCCTGTAGAACTCCTGCAGGTAAGTATACACACACTTCCAATCCGGCTCGCGCATCTTCACCATGTCGTCCACATCCAACAGCTGGGGACAGTCCACTAGTTTCCTGTGCCCGCACCCAGCAGGGGGGGGAGAGAGAGACGGGGGAGGACGAGGACAGGAAGGAAAGGCAGACCCAAACAGATAGAAACAAAGAAGAGGAGGAGGAGAAGAAGGGAGAAGTAGAGATAAGAAGAAGAGAGAAGGAACAGGACAGTGGACAAAGTGTGGGAAGGAGAGGAGAGAGGAGGGGAAAAAAAACAGATAAAGCGGTGAGCAGCCAAACGAAAAAGATTCAGGGTGAAGAGACAGAGGGAGAGAGAAATGACACAAAAAGAAACAATAACATTACATTCTCTGTGTTCACAGATATATCCATGAGTTAACATGCTTCATGAACATCATGATACGTACAGTATGTGGCAAACAAATACACATACAAACAAAACAAAACGTCAAATGAGCGTCAGGTGATGCTCATTTAGCCTTTTTGTTTGTTGTTGTTTTTTTCTGTGCAACTTTTGACCATTTCAATGTTCCGTCAGAAACACAAGACACAATGAAAAAAACAACAAGGATTCTGCAAAAATAACAAAACAAAACACAAAAACACAACCATATGGTGACTCTAAAAACACTGGTGCATAGGAGTGTGTGTGAAAGTGTGTGTGTTTGGGATTCCAGATAACAGCAAACTGCTGGGAGGGTCAGGAGTGCCCGGGGAAGTGAGTGGGAGTGCAACACAAAAGGTGGAAAGACGTGGGCTGTGGTTGGATGACAGTCCGGTGTTGAGAGCATGAATAATATCAACATCAGCATGGACATTATTCTACTGAGAGCATGTGAGCACACACGCACGCACACACACAAACACGCAAACACACAGGTGGTATGGGGGCATCACAAGTGAGAATGGTGTGACGCAAGATGGATGACAAAGAGAGGAAAAGGAGAGGAGAGATTAGGAGTAAAAAGGAGGGGAAATGTTGCGAGGCATAGCCGAGAGCTCGTCCGTTATTCTTTTTAACCTGGTGGTTGTTTGGGGAGGGGTTTGCTCATGGGTCTCTGGTTTAGAGCAGATGGAGGGACTCACAGCAGTTATTCATAGTAGAAGACAGATGGAGAGTGGAGGTTTAGAGGTGGAGTAATTAGAGTAGTAGCCTTGAGGTGGTTCGATACACCTGGGAGAGACAGGGAGAGTTAACACGGGGACATCAGTCGAGGAGTTTCCACGTTTTCACGCTCCGCCTCTGTACTTCAGGCTCAAGTAGATGTTGGCAAAGACCAATAATGAATAAAAGCTAGAAGTGGATTTTACAGAGGAATGAGAGAAGGATGTGAAACATCTGTATGATGCAAAGAAAAGGGAAATGTGGCTAATAATAATAATAATAATAATAATAATAATAATAATAAATTGAATTTATGTAGCGCTTTTCAAGACCTCAAAGCCACGACAGCCTTGGTTGGAAGATTATGTGTAAATCTTTAAGCTTAAGATGAAAGATAAGCCTGCAGAAGCTTCTTCTTCTGGCTTCTCTTCATATTCTTCACATTCTCTCTACCAAGCTTAACAAAAACGAAGGTTCACTGCAGTTGGTGCGGTTTCTCCACAAAGTCAGTCGACGCTCACACTTGCAGTCAAAACTTAAAACTTAACAACAATAACAGAACTGCAGTGGTTAGTGACATGTTACTGGGACAACTCATAGACTGCATATATATATATATATATATATATATATATATATATATATATATATATATATATATATATATATATATATATATATATATATATATATATATATATATATATATATATATATATATACACAGTCTATGGGACAAACATGTTTTTCTGTGTGTACTCACTCTGCCGTGCTGAATGCCACCTCAAAGTTTTGCCTGCGGTTGCTGGGGCTCAGGGATTCGTATTCAAAGGATTCAGGGAAAAAATTGTGCACCAGGGCACAAAATGCCATGCCGTTACTCCAACTGGATGAAAAATTCTGAATATCCACATGCTAAAGGGAGAAAACAAACAGAATAGATATGGAGGCAGTGATGGATAAGTGATGGAAACATTTCCAAAGTAGGAAAATATTCTGTCAGCCCATCTTGTCTTAATCATCCGGTTCAGCTACAGCTTTACTGGCTGACATTAAGGATGAGCACTAAACAGTGGGTTGCCGTGGCTGGTTAGCTCACCTCGTACGAGCGGGTCTTGGCACGACACCAGTCGAGCAGCATCTGCTTGATGGAGTTTGCGTTGGGTACACCAAAGCTGGTGGAACGCTGGACCTTGTTTACTTTGGCGACTGCCTGATTTCCAGGGCTGAGGAAAAAGTCAGGTTTGTGTTAATATTTACATGCTTTGACCTGCTCCTTTTCTCTCTTTGGTAGTAATACCTCTCTGTTTATCCTTACCCCGCCTCCCTCCTTCTCCAGCTTCTCTATCATGGCTTTGCGGGCCTGCATGGCAGAGGTCTTCGGCAGAGTTTGAGCCCTCATCAGCTCCTTGCGCCTCTCCGCCTGCCTTCGCTCTACTGCGGCCAATCCGCCGCTGCCACTGCGAGACGATGAGTCATCCTCGCGATCAAACACACTGAGGCAGGTACACGTACAAAGTTAATTTGTGAAACTGCAGGGATAAAATAAATAAAATTGTAATTACTGTGCTGATGTTCCGTAACTTACCTGCCCACTTTTTTGCTTGTGTTGGAGGAGGATGATGATGAGGAAGAGCTGAAGCTGTATGATTTTGACTGCATTGTCCCTCCTGAGATAAACAAACACACAGACATGTAAATGATATTGGTGATATGAATGTAATGACTATACTGTATTGTAAATGAAGACTTACTGTCTGTTTTCTGCATATAGCTAGCCTCCACGACAGTGCTGCGTGATGATCTGCTCCCATCATCTAAAAACACAAACTTTAAATGATATACATATTGGACATGTATAAATACTTAGATGTATCCTTTTCATCCACTTTTTCCTCCCAAGATGCGTTTTGTGTCTTGCAGTAAAGTGGTCAAATACTGGCGTCTACAAGAAAGGTTTAAAGAAGGTTCAGAAATGCACAGGAAAATAAAATAAAAGAATACCAGAGGAAGCGAAGCGGTCCGTCTTGGTGACTTGGCTGAGGCTGGAGCCGTCCGCTGACTTCTCCACCTTCCTCATCACCACCTCTCCTGCTCCGACCCCAGCACGGCCTTTCTGTGATCGCTCTTCTCTCTGCTGCCTGAGCTCCTGCAGACGGGTGTCGCGCTCCTTTTCTCTCTGGTCTGGGGTGGAGGAGAGAAGACGAGAGGAGAGGAGAGAAGGGACGGAGAGGTGGAGAGATGATGTCAGTGGAAAAAGAGGAGGAGGAGGAGGCCAAAAGGTCCCAAACAAACTGACAGCACCTCATCTGACTGCGACAAAGATGGATTAAAACAGGGCTTCCAAATTTGAGGCGATACGTTTCCAGATTCTTTCCACAGTACCGTAAAATTCCTCTGAACACACAAACACCCACAGGTGGAAGGCTCGCAGCTGAGCCAAAGCTGTCAAGTTATATGTACTGCACAAACATCACAGATCAAAGAAAGCAAGCACACTGTGATCGTCCCCGGTGGAGGGCTGTGCCAAGTTCAGCAATGTCCAGAATACTGAAGCCTTAACACCTGCAGTGCTGCCTCAAGCTTTTACCTGAGAGTGTACCTGTATTTAAACATACTATGCCGTGTTGGATATTTATTCTAACTCTCCATTTAGTTATGTCTGGGTTTTTTTTGCCCAGACACCAGTGCACTGAGCTTTTACAGATCTGATAATCCAATTAGGTGAGGTTCAACTGTCAGTTCAATGCAACCAGACGCCTGGTGAAACCATATGGTGGATGCTCACTGCAAAACAAGAATACACTAAATATGGACGTTCCAGTAACAATGTTGCAGCACACTGAGGTGAGTGTGAAAAAAGGATTCATGCACGTTAACACAACTGTCAACATATCATCATCATCCACCACAGAGGTCTAAAAGATAAACTGTTGTGGTCTGACAACGACAGGGTGGTGCACACAAAAAGACAAACGCAGGCAAGTATCAATTGTTAATGCACACTGCACACTGCACACCAACCTGCCCTACCTATTTCCTCTTGAGTACATCCCAGCATGGCCTCTGAGGGCAGAATGGATAGAAATCAAGTGGATATTGCAAGCTTGTTTCACATTTGTGAAGAAAAAATTCAAATACTCAAATCATGAGGGGAAAAAAAGTAAATATAAAATAATCGGGCTTGATTATGAGGCAGTCTACCTTTGATGATTTGAAAGAAAGCAGCAGTCATGACAAATGAATGGAGCAAAAGCTTTCATGTGGTTGGAGTAACAGATAGGAGATTGTCTTTCTTTGTTCCGTTACCTCTCTTTCTCTTGCGAAGGTCTCTCATGGCTGCACGGATCATCTTCCTCTCCTCAAAGTCTTTTGACTCATCGAGCTGTGAGAAGAAAAAAACCCACACAAACGGAAACAATGAGGTCATTCCTCAGAAAAAGCATAAAGCGGCATGGCTCTATTTGTGCATGCAGTTCTAACATAGCGTTGTGTACACACACACACACACACACACACACACACACAACACGGAGCTGCGACATTTCCAAATATAACGTCACATAGCTGCCGAGATTTAGTGTTTGACACAAACTTTCTTCATGACTGAAGCGGCTCTATTCGTGGTGCTTTCAAATCTAAATCATACACAATTATAACTTGGGTGTGAAGTACCATTTTGTCAAGGAGCTCTTCGTCCTCGATAGCAGCCAGCTGTTCGGCAGTCAGTTTTCCGGAGCGTTCGTCGGGTTTGCCCTGAGTGCTGGAGCCGTTGGGGATGACCGGGACGTGACTCACCATCTGGGCAGACGGACCAGCTGAAAACACCGGCTCAGAGGCCATGACGGGCTCCGTCTCCATCTGCACACGACACATAACCAACACACACAGCGTGAGCAAAAGCACATACACTGAGACATGCCAAATAATGCATGGTTACATTAAGTTTCATTGTCTATACTAGTTACTTTAAAAAGTTGGTTGGATATGTGCATTGCTATATGAGAGCTCCTGCAGGAAGAATCCCCTAACCAGGAGCTCAGGCTTTAAAGTTGCACACTTACCCCAGGATGAGGGTAAAAAACAAAACAAAAAAAACATGACATTTAGGACGTAATAAGCACAAGAGGATTTTGGTCAAACACACTGTAGCCATAATAGGCCTGAGTGTGTGAAGAAGGCTCCCTTTAATGATCTCTTTTTGTATTAAGACTGCCAGCTCACCACATCTCATCATTTCTTCCATCCCCTCCGCCTTCCAGCCATGCCAGAGAGGGTGACAGTAAGCACATGAGCGCGAGAGCGACCCTGCCAAGTTACTGTTAACGTAGTTCATGGAGTGTGACTGACACACTGAGTGTCCAAATGATACCGAGCTGCTGCGAAGCAAGAGTTTATGTGACAGGTACGGTACACCATTATGGCAGGAAGATGGGAACAATGCATTAGCAGATATAAACTCTGAGAAAAAGGTATGTACACAACAGAAGGAGTGGTGAGCGTAGGAGCAAAAGGTAACAGTAAAGGAGCATGCTGAAGAGGAAGTCAAGAGAACAAACAACATTTTAGGTCGTTAATGTAAACCTGGTTTTCTACCAGCTTATATGGAAGGACCACAAGTCCTACAGAAAACAACTCTGAAATGTTTTATATTGTGCTGAATGTCTGAGGCTCTAGTTGGGGCTTCAATGCTTTTGTTATAACCGAGTTCAGGTCTAGATATAGCTCAGACAGCTGGCCCCGTCCCTATCCACAGCCTCCCTGCGGGCCCCAGCAGGGCCAGGTTTTACCAGGGAGGGATAAGGCCCAGTGAAGCCGCAGTGCTGTGTGATCACGGGTGGTCAATGGTTTTAAAACCTTTCTGGACATGGGACAGACTGGACTGAGAGGCACTTGACCGACGAGGAATGCTTTGGGACATAACACAGCCAAACAAGGGCTCTGATTCAGGCAATGAGGGAATGTGAGTGGGGTGAGAAAATCACAGATAACCTTAGTGATCGAGTCGAGTTTAATTCAGCTTTCAGAATCTGAGTCACTGTGGCATACAAATGCTCTTTTTGTTAAGTTCTTCTCTAATGAGAGAAGGGCTACAATCTCTCTGAGAATGATGAAAAGCTGACATAGCTGATATTGTACAAAGGCCTTGGAGAAAATAGGCAGATAAGGGATAAGGTCACCCCTAATTATCACAATCATCAGAGTAAGATTTAAGAGAAGTCCATCACCTTTACAAGAGCAGATGATTGGCAGACCCAGCTGTCTTTGCAGGATTAGACAGGAATATGAACACTGGTCGGTTATACAACTGAAGATAAATGCCACAAACACTCAATACCCCTCAAAATGTCACCAGTGCACACAAACACACACAGGGTTTGTTAAGGGATTTCAAGAGTACATAGAGCAAACAAGGCTTAAGGTGAGGGCCGAGTAGTTATCCTGCCAGTCATGAAACTGTGCTTTGATCTCTATAACGGGACGTAAGACCTAAAACCTTTTAATTTATGACTCATTTTTGAAAAATATCTAATGCTAAGTTCATGTTCCTGCCAAAGCGAACATTATGGATGATCTACGAGGTGACAAACTATAGGCCACTGTTACTGTTAAAACATGAAGTGTATCCACTCAACAGAGCACTTGCATGCAGAGTTGCAGACACGCATGAGTGCTAGCCAGGATCAGAAACACATGCTGTTGGAGGATTGGAATACTTCTGTGACAGATTGTAGTGAAGTTCTCCACCTAAACACAATCTGTCAAAACTGACTGAAAGCGGAGATGGTTGAGCTTCTTTTTTTTTTTTAAAGGAAGTGAGGACATAATGTAAGATTACAGCCAATGAAAAGCTGAGGAGGATGGAACAGGAGGTCAGCAAGTACGTGAGCAAGAACTGATCCACATGTATTGTCAACACAGGAACAAAAAGACATTCCCATTCTTCACGCAGCTTATCTGAATAAAAACAGGGTCATGATCAGAACTGTTAACAGAGAGCAGTACCGTGCTGTTGTTGCAAGAAACGTTTGCCATCAAAGAGGGAGCAGAGAGGGAGCGGCGTGCAAAGGTGGGTGGGTGTTGGACAGGTGAGGGCTCCGAATTCTGAGGTGTGTTTGTCCCGATAGAGTCTGACTCCTGGGGCCATGATATAGGTTCCTGAGGAACGCTTGATGGATTATCCAGAAGAGTGCTAGCTGGAGTGTCCTGGGGTGCACTGGATGGAGAATCTTGGGGAGTGCGGGATGAAGTATCATGTGGTGTTTCAGGTGCAATGTCCTGGGGTGTGCAGGCTGGAGGATCACTGCATGACGTTGGAGAATCACTAGATGGCATTTTGTTTTCACATGGAATTGTAGGTAAGCTTTCCTTGCTGGGCAGTACACGCAGTAAGGTATCAGGAAGCCCCATTAACTGGCACAAGGCCTCTACTTGCCTCACCAGCCTTTCTTGCTGAATCCTCACCCTCAGGTTCTCCTCCTGCAGCCTGGCGAGGGCCTCGGCCAGAGGAGTCACCTGAGCTGCTGCTTCCTCCAGGCAAACATCCACTCGTTTACCAAAGGCCTGCAGGTCACTGTGGATCTCCCCAACTGCACACTGTAATGTTAATTCAAATTCCCTCTTGCAAAAAGGCTCCTCTTCATCCGCTGCCTCCTCCTGAGCGAGCAGATCACCAATAACCTCCTCCAGGCCAGACTCGGCACAAGTGCTATCCGGGCTGCCCAAAGCCTCTGGAGCCTGAGAGGCTGGGAGGAAGTCTAGGTTCACTCCAGGCATGGCCAGACCAGCTGCACTCACTGTTACACTGGCCAAAGTCCTTTTTTGTTTAAATCCACTTGTGTCACAAGTGTCCAAAAAACCTAAGTTGGGGTGTAAGATCAGAGTAATCAAAAGGTTATGTTCACAGATGTGAAGGTAGAGGGTGTCCTCTCTCGTCTGTCTACAGAGACCTTTCAAAACAACGCACGTTCTTTATACACCCAACAAATCTCTCCTCTGTGCCGGCCAACACCCTGACGGCCAATGAGCATGCAAGGAATCCCGTTTCCCAGGCAGCAGTAGCCCCACCCCCCTTGTCCCAGGTGCCGTGGACATGTCTATCTCCTGCCCTGCCATTATCCCACTGAGCCAGTCAGTCCTGGGGCACTGGTGGAGGCCCGAGGGGGAATGGTAGTGGCAACAATTCAGAAAACTCACCCCTCCCTCTTTCAACTTTCCTTTTATTTAGAGCCGTTGTCCTTCACACCTCGATTGGCATGCAACGAAGGTTTAGATGTTCCTGGGCTGAGCGGAGTTATACGTTACCGTTTCACTTCTTATAAAATTGCTCTCTGACTGAATGCAATTGCGTCATGAGTAATCAGGTCGTTGTATGACTGCGGTTCAAAGCAGACCTCCAAAGGGAAGATCCGTCCATGAAGGACAAAGTGTTTAGGGCCATGACACAGCAGACTGGGTGACCAGTGAGGGTGAGCTGAGCTCCACGGCTCTGGGCAAGGATGTTGGGAAGGACATCGCAGCACTTCCAAGATTTTGTTTTAGACTTACTGACAAAGCAGCCCAGCTGCTGCTCATGTGGATGTTTCAAGTGCTTTTGTGATAAATTAAGAGCACTCCAAGCGCACTGACAGAAGTCTCTGTGTGAACACTTTTTGTAGTGTAAGATGCTGAAGTACATTTTTTTTATTCTTATTGAAATGTTAATGGTATACTACTGACCATGCAACAACATCAAATGGTGCTGTACATACTGTACCTCTAAAGGCAGTCTGATTAGATGAGGATGTGGTAGCTGTAGTTCTTCGTGACATGCCAATACATCACAAGCATTAAACTGATATTAAAAAGTGCAGTGGAGAGCAATGTGACAAAGGGCAACAGTGGTCTCTCCTGGGATTTACAGGTAAAGAATCTGGCCTTGAAACAGAGAGAGTGGAGAGAAATGTGACTGGCAGCAGGGAAAGTGGGTCAAAACCTAAGAAGGACATGGGTCTAGTCTTACCATGCATCAGAGCACTAACACACTTTACCCACAGCAAAGCAGAGTGATATAGAAAGACAAGGAGCACGACAAATACAAAAGTAAATTTCTGATTATGTCAGAAACTGGTGTAGTAGAAATGTAATCTCTTGTGACACAGCGTCTGTCACTATTGTGGACCCCCTGCTGCTATTCACAAGCAGTTTCCAACAATAATGTAGTGTAGCTTCCAACATAGCTAAAAAATAAAGCAAAGCAGAGATTTCAGTTTAAAGAAAAGAAACAGCATCCAGACATTAGATTCTCTCACATCTTTTTTTCCCCCGTTTGCACCGAGGTCTGCAGACCAGGCTTGAATCTGTGACACATGTGAACTGTTTGAGTAACCAGCATGTTCAGCAGTATGTTAACAATGGGGTCTTTCTCCCTCTGTGTGACAGTGAGACAATCTGCGGGCCTGTGTGTCCATGTTCACGCAGCAGCACTTTACCAGTGTGACTGTCCTGTCGTCACCCTGGTAATAAAGCTAAGGCATTATTTATATTTGTGTTCAAGGCCGAGCTCAGTGGACAGCCGAGAGGAGCAGGAGCAGCTGCGATCACTCGGAGCAGGAGGCATCAATAACCCGCTACCGGCCTCACCTTTCTGAATTTAACTCTCATCACTGCACTAAAGGCCTACGAGCATCTTGACCTTGCCATTAACTTCATCTTAATCTTGCTTTTATTATAAATACCAAGGAGCAGCTCTGTCTCTTTTACTCACACTTGTTCTTCATTGTTTAAGACTTTCCATTGCTTATTTGATCTAAAATGTTTCTCTGCGTTGTAAATTAAAGGCACTCCGCTGCAAAAACAACATGTTTTATTAGAATCTAAAAAAAATACCATTAAAGAAATAGAGGAGGTTGAGAGTGCGGAAGTTAGACCACCGAGAAGAAGCCCAGACCACCCAAACAGATCAGGGCCCCAGCAGGAACCACGGTGGTCAATAAACAACAATCATCAACACTAAACAGGAAGAACATGTGAAAACTCATGTGAATGAACATATGATGTGAAAAAGCTACTTCAATATGAATCCTCCCCACACATCTCACACAGCCTTGAACTTTGAATAAACCAGCACAAGTCAGAGAACAGGTGGTCTCTGGATCAGTCGGAAGATAACCAAGCTGCCTCCCCCCGGGTTGATGCTAACCAACAGTGTCCGCTGCCGTTTCTTTTACAACCTCATTAGCCAAGTCACTCAGGCTCAGTGTTCGTTTGGGAAAACTTGAGCAGAAGTAGGTGAAATATCAGCTGAGTGACGAAAAGAGAGAAAGACTTACTTATTGTCAAAGTCTCGTGGTTCATCAATGAAGGCATTCATGTTGAGCCTATACAATGATGATGCAGTTGTTTGGATAGCCATGTATGTGAATCACAGCCTAGTGGTGCTAGCATGCAGTCAGCAGGATGGTAACAACTGTTGGAAACAGTGAGAGTTCCTCAACTGCATATATTTCTTTTAGGATACTTAAAAATACACTATGTTTAGTAATGTCACACACGTGTTAGCACACACGCAAAGACGTTACCTGCATGCTGCTATGGTAAGGTTGTAACGGCACTCAGCGCTCAGACAAGTGGAAACGTCATCTCCTGCAGAATCTTTGTCCTCTTTGTCCTCTTCTACGAGAAAGACTCTCTTAGTTGGTACCTGGCCACTGTGCTTGTGAGTCTCTACAAGAGCCTAACCGATGGAGACAGTCTCATTCAAACACCTTAAATTCACCCCGCAGCCTTGAGGAGTCTCCTCCCAGCCATAATTAACCAGCTCCCTGATCACATAACCAGATTATAGCTCGACACAGGGGTTGGAATACACAGCCATTAAAGAGTAAATAGGACACCGCTTCTCCACTCCTCACCCTCTCAATCCCCCACTCTCCTTTCATGAGGACACTTCCTTTCATGGAGGACCGAGGAGGTTAAGGAATGAGGCGAATGGGAGTTAGTTTTCTTCCTAACCCCAGAGGTCAACGTAAGACGGGAGGTGTTGGACTCTAGACCAGAGATGAGAGTTGAATCTTTAGGTTTTGGCCCTCTAAGAAAATAAGTGATGAAGAACTTGTGTCAACATGTGTTTCAATGCAGCTGGACAGCAATTAGTGTGCATGGAGACAGACAGGTGTGATTATGGAAACATTTCCCAGATAAATCTCAGTGGGCATGGCCTGCTGAGAGAAAACGAGGAATGCCCGGAGCACCTCCCTCTCCCTCTCTCTCCTTTACATACCCTACAAGGACAGATGTGACTGGCTACCCACTGCGTGTTTGATAAACATTGTTCTTCCCTCTTCTCCCTCCTTTTTACACACTCTGTCTGTCTCTCACTGTCCCGGATCACTTGCTTTTCAGGCCTTTATAGGTGATTGCTGTGACAGGGACGCGGCAAAAGCACAGTGGATTTCAATTGAGTCAGTCGGGAATGAAATAGAAGATGAAAACAAAGCTTTAACCTTTAATTGGAAAGGAACTGGGAATGTGGTTTTGACGCATGTTTGACAGGTTTTGTCATCAGATTCTGCAGAGCCTCAATAATGTGATCATATGCCAGATAATAATTTGCAATGGTAGACTGTACCTTGATGGAGGATCCAGAGGATAGGCTGGATGAGGAGATCTTGAACGGTGTAGCTCTGAGACCAAGGGTCAACTCTGAAACACATAGTGAAGACACACATTTACATGGATTTTAAGAATAATCTGGTGCATATAGTCCGCAGCTATGGGTTGAATAAGAACAAACTAAAAATATCCATATGCATGTGCACTGTTGAGATGAGTGCATGGTCTTGTACAGTGTTGGTAGTAGCCATTAGTCAGATACATTAGCTGCCATAGAGTCATAAACAACACAGCCTCATGTCTAATGAGAGACAAGTGAGAAAATGTAGATGACGCCTTTAACATAAACAGCCCTCTTTATTTGCCTGCAAGAGTACGCACATGCATTCCCTGTGACCTGCTGTCCACCCCCCCTCCCCCAAACACATGCACAAAAGCTATATCATAAAATACAGAACTGATGCACACCAGCCCCGCATAGTGTACATTTAAGACTCTGGCTAGGTGCTTTTAAGAGAAACCGGAGACACAATCCCAGCCTGCTTTTGGTCAGTGGGAGACAGGCAGGTTCCCAAAAAAGGAGCCCAAAACCATTAAAGCAAATTGAGCTGGAAAAAAACTAACTATGTGACTCTCCTGAAGGGAACAGTGGGGCTGCCAGAATGTGTCGTGGGGGGGGGGGGGGAGTTGTAAGAGGTGTAATCACACAGGTTCAGCTTGAGTCTTAAATAAACTGTTTGGGTTGGAGGTCCCGGTTGCTGGGAAGAGCTGAAACTTAAGACGTCTTGTTTGGACTGACAGTAATAGCATCTGTAGCAGCTCTGCTTCTGTAACAGACTGAGATTCAAGCTATCGTGTTTTTGTTTCATGCAATTAATGAATCCCTGCTGGTACCTGCACTACGAGTATGTAATGTGCTGCTGACTTTGTACATGTACAGGAACAATGTGTTTTAATGAGACTGTCCCGCTGCTTAACATGCCCATTAATTATTTGACGATACAGAAACCTACACCCTCCAAGTATGCCTCGTTTAACACTTGCTAACAAAATGCTACATACCTTAGTAATTAAAAGTAATTCTTTCAGCATGGCCTAACAATTAAGTTAAGAAATTAAGAAAAGGTTCTGACCATGAACTGCAACATCCCTGGTTTGTGTCCGACCCAGGGACCCACAATATGTTGCATGTCCTTTCCCGTCTCTCGTCCCTTATTTCCTGCCATCTACTCTAATGTTGACCTAATGTTCTAATGTTGACCTCCTAATAAAGATATAAAATGCATGAACACCTTTTCTTGATAGTTGAGAGGACACAAAAGAAGGGATAACACGAACAATTCAAAGTGAGGACCTCAGTGTCTAACACTGCCCGGCCACCACTGCCTGATAGTAGAAACCAAAGTCATGAGTTCACCAAAGTAATCAATTAACTTGTTTCCCAAAAACATTGCTCATTTAAAAATAACACCCAAATCATTAAAGAAAGTGTCATTTTAGATAAAGGGCGGCGGACAATATCTAGAGTGTGTGTGGGCGAGCAGGCTTATTCAATTGCACTGTAACAGTATTGCTATTGAGTCTGGCCTGAGACAGCCAATTATTGTTTCCTTTGTTCCAAATATACTCGCTTCTGTTGACTACTGACCTCACCCCCTCCACACTGCAGCAACTTGCCCACTCTATAACAAATACCCTTCAGTACAATCACGGTGTTTTATATTCAGCCCTAACATCTCTCCCACTCATGCACGCGCTTTGCTTGTCATCGTCCCACTTGTGACCGATTCCTTGGTGCCGGTCGCCTCCCACAGCGACTGGGATTCCATTGTGATCTAAGGGTTGATATTAGCAAGGAAAGACGTACAGTCGCTAACTTAAGATTCATACTGCCTGAAACACAGTGCGCTGCAGATATTGTACCAGCTCCATATTGAGCTTTAAAAAAGTCAACTTTCACCTAAAAAGCGCGGCGCAGTCAGCGGTAAAACAAGATAGGTGTTCTGTCGTCATTCCAATAGCACTGACTGAACTAGAGTATGATCGCTGTAAGGTGCTCCTACCTGCTCTCTGTCCCAGAGCGTTAGTGGCGATGCGTGGGGCCATGTTGGTGGTGGGCACGATGTTGCCCCTAGGGGAGGATGTAGAGGAGGTGGTGGTGCGCCCATCCTTGATCTCGATAGTGAGGAAAGTCTTCATGTCCGGGTCTGCCTCTCCCTGGGTGACCTGCTGTGCAGCTTCTCTCCCTGGGGTCCCGTCTTCCTTTGAGTTACTGGAGGCATGCGCATCTTTTTCAGCTGGATGCCTCGTCCCACCCATGGAGTTCTGCCATTGGCTAACTGAAGACAGAGGTTTGTTGGCCACACCTCTTGGCTGAGGTATTGCCTGACTCTGGGATGCGGCAGAGGTGCAAGACGTGGAGCCCACACGTGGGCTTGCTGGCCTGTCTCCAGATGTGATGAGGGATGCTCCTGCGTGTGTAAACAGCTCAGTGGCTCTGGAGAGATTTGCCTGGCCGCTGTTGCCGGAGGTGGTCCCGTTCCTCAGAGGAGCTTTCTTCAAAGCTGGGACACTTGCGCTCTGGCTGGGCTCCGTGAACTTGCGCATTCGATCACGTATAGAGTTGGTGCGGTTTACTTGCTCCAATACAACATCTTTCTTCTCAGGTGCTGTAAAGACATAATGCAGGAGGGGTGTTGAAATCAAAGACACTCAATGCAGCAGAGCCACAGAGCCTGGAACCTTTCCACGGTTCAGGCTGAATTTAGCACACATAGTCTCTCCTGCTCTCATCATCTCCTCCTCCACCTCAAAAGCCCTCCACAAATCCCTCTCCTCTTTTCATCCTCTCTCTAAGTTTTGTTCCAGCCCCTTTATTTTGCTTGACTTAACCTCCAGCGTTTCACCGTCTTTCCAGGACATGTTTCTTCCACTCATGGATATTTTCTTAATTCTCTGATCCTTAATACTGTCAGATAATGTGGACAAAGCTCATTATTTGGCACGTCTTTCCAACGGAAAAAAACACTAGTGATTAGAGGAGAAGATATTCCCTGAGGTCATCTTCGCAGAGGAAAAAAAGATGTGGTGCTCGGGAAGAAAAGCTCAGTTTATACTGCAATGGACACAGCAAAGAGCTCTGTCTGGTAAATAGAGAGAAATGGTGTACATTATAACATGCCCTCGTCCCAGCACTCTCTACTGTGAGTGGCTCTATACGGTCACATTAATGACTGCCATTGTCTCCATACATCTACAGGCTATGAACTATCTGGTGTGATTGTATTACCCACTGATGAAGATGACAAATGCAATGTCTTTAAACTAAACCAAACAAATCTGTGCCTATAGTTATAGGGGCTTACAAGAGTTTTGATGTATAATCTGCATTATAAATATCTTATATTTTAATATTTTATAAAGTCTTTTACCAATACCAATACCAATTATATTAAATTGGCAATGGTTCAAAAGAAAAAGTAAATAATCACATTTGAGATGCTGGAAATGATGAGTTTGGATAGTTCTGTGAGAAATGCCTTAAAAGATTAAATTGATGATGATTGACCTTCTATCGATTAATCAGGACTAAGAGTTAGACTAGCTTCTTACCAGAATCCTTTGCTTTGCCATGAGTTAGGGGCAGCTCGCTGTTAATTGTCATCTAAAAAAGGAAAACATAACAAAGGAACATGAAGAACAATCAGCAGAGGAAGTAGAAGAGATAAAGGGTTTACATGCACTGTGCTTGGATTGACAACCACAGAGCTGCTATACTGAACAGCTCCATGTTTAACAGGGCAGCAATGCACATTCATGAGGGCCTCATGGATGGCTGTAGTGACAACCACACACACAGAGACCTACACAATCCTAAATACAGAATCAACCGGTGGTGTTTTCATTATGCAACATTTCTGTTAGGAGTGAAGCAGTGGGCCTCTGTTCTTTTTTAGGCAGCGAGGCCATGATGGGCCCCAGAGTGTTTACATTACTCTCAGGAGAATGAGCATCAGCGTATCTTGCAGCGAACAATAAAAGAAGTCCGGGCCAGCCTTGTGTAAACACATTTAAAGGAGACACGACGGCGTCATGGTGACCTAAGCCACCAAGATGGGAAATGTTGCTCAACAGTTAACAGCAGCTCTGTTAGTGTGTTCTCTGTGCTATGGGCTGAAGAGAGACAGAACCTCTGGCCCATAACGTTGTCCATCCCTCTCTGACAGCAGGTGAGGCCGACACGCCGCTGAGGTGAAGCAGAGACACGCAGGTGCGCAGTTTGTTTGTGTAGCCAAGTAACAAAAGATAAACAGCACCTAACAAGAGCTCGGCATGTTGTGTTTATGGATACCGATGTGACCTGGATGTCACTGAAGAATGGTGTGTCGGGGGTTGGATAATGGAAAAAAAGAAGAAAGAAAAGGAGAGCTTGGACTGTTGGTGACCGTGGCTGTGAGGTTCAACACCCCACTCTAGTGGTGCCTTTATAATACATACTGTGCATTGTTGTGGCTGTACAGCTGGCTCTAACAGATACAGTTGGGGGGCACATGAAAAGGAAAAACAACATGAAGTGTCCCAAAAACATCATCAATGTTTGTAGTCAAAGATAATGTCAACATGTTTTTTAAATGTATCGATAATTATTTTTATTTTTATTAAGAAGGGGAAATTTGGGGAAACACCCTTAATTTGTCACCTTAAAGACAACGTCCATTCATCTGATAGAAGAACTGTGCACTCTACCTTTTGTTTCTGACAGTCGATTTTTCCATTGCCGTTGCCGTTGAGCAGACCATTTGCAGGATCTCTCCTGGATGAAACAGCTCCATCTGGCTGCTCCTGGTCAATGATGCAGCCCTGGTCGGACCGGGCCTGGAGGCTGGCTGGACCTTGGCTTCCACTCTCAGTTTCTGAATCTGTGCTGTAAGTTGAACCACTCGTGGCCACTTCCACCTCCTCCGCTGGACCCCTCTCCTCAGAGGACACACTCACACTCTGGTCAGATGTTCCTGAGTCAGTCCGTTTCCGTGACAAAACACCAACGCTGTCCGATGACCCAGAGCCCAAACGGGGTCTGACGCCAGAGTCTGAGACATCTGAGCCCAGTCTCTGTCTTACGTTGGACAGGGAGCTGACGCTTCGCTCTGATGTCCCAGAGTCTAGCCGACCACGCTGGAAGGGACTCTGGCTTCTGTCTGAGGCTCCTGAGTCCAGTCGGGCTCTGAATGCTGAGCCCAGACTCTTCTCTGAGGCCACAGGATCAAGATTGGACCTGGAAAGCACAGAGGTCACACTGCGGTCGGAAGCTGAGGAATCTGACCTTTGGCGATGAGACAGGACGAGGTCAGGCTCTGTGGTCACAGCCTCTCTCTGAGGCTGGATCAGCAGAGCTCCGGGGCCATCGTCCTTCACCAGGTGATCGAGAACCAACACCATGTCTGAGTTGGAGCCTACAACAGAAAACACAAATGGAATAAATAAGCAATAAATGCCTCTCTGTACCTTATGGCTGATTTCGTAAAAAACTGATTTGCAGATTAATTTATATTCTTCCTCTCACATCACTAGTAAACTAAAGTGAAGAGGGTGTTATTGTATCTGAGCAAAGGAAGCAGTAGGCGGTGAAGTTTGAGATTGAAGAGATGGAAATGAAATACTTCTGCGGGCACTGGCCGGGCTAGAAAATATTACTTGGGATCACAGAGGAGGCACGTGGAGACATGAGGGGATGTAGGCATTTCCTCCAGACTGGCCTCAGTTCCTGAGTAAGATTTGTGAGATTGTGTCGGTGGATGTGCGTAAAGGAGAAGGAGGGGTCACAACTAAAGAGAGGGAGCATGTGGATTAACCATAGGCGGTAAGCAAGTACAAGAAGTCAAAGAGGAAGTGGGGTTGAAATAGAGACTAGGACAAGTACTTCCCCTCCCCTCTGTCCAAGCTCCTTCACCGCTCCTTCTCTCCTCAGGAAACCACACTCTAAACAACACAGTGCTGCCCACATCCTCCCTCTGTTATAGTCTCCACCTCGAACACCCCATGGTGCTTCTAGTGATGGAATATCTGAGGTTGTGTACGTACCGCAGATAAGCAAAACAGAGTAAACCAAGAGTATATCAGATTCCCACATCCCAGGCATGAAAACACTTCTGTGTGACTTGTGTGTATTTGCACCAACTCTGCAACCAAATGGGGTTCACCAAGTATGCATGCCTGTCATTCACAAACCAAATCAAAGAGTGACCGGCAGCTGCAGAAATCTCTTTCAATTTCCGTCAAGACAGGGTCGAGGAAGATGTTCACAGCCTTATTTAAAGCTAAAGGTGGTTACTTTCTTAAAAAAGATTTTTTGACATGCTTGGTTTTGCCTCGACAGTTGTCAACATGGCGGCCCGGGTCACAAACTTTACAATTT
This sequence comes from Cottoperca gobio, assembly GCF_900634415.1. Lineage (NCBI taxonomy): Eukaryota > Metazoa > Chordata > Actinopteri > Perciformes > Bovichtidae > Cottoperca > Cottoperca gobio. Next base: position 11,743,241 of record NC_041363.1, read on the forward strand.
TACAGCTAAATAGTAAACTAAATTCTGAAATCATCTGCGATGAGGAATAGGCATTAAAAGGTTCAATGTGTAATAACGAGCCACCTGCTCCAAAGAAATAGGGGTCAGTATTTCACCTCTAAAATGGGTCCATACCATCTCTAATGTTCATATTTTAGTTTTAGTAGTTTATTCTTTATATTGTGTATTAAACAGACACGGAACATGGCTGTAATATTTTCACGCGAGTCAGGCAGCTGTACTTCTTCTCCCTCTGTACTGAGGGCAGACTGCAGCTACAGTGACTCACTATCACCTCTAGAGGAACAAGTGGTATTACAGACTGGACGGAGCGCAGCTAGCTGTTAGCATGCTAACTTCAGTAGATATCTCTGCTACACAATACATAGATGTCTTTGACAAAACGTCAACACTGTTACCTCTTCACACTCTGCTAATAATGTTAGATAATTGCTTTAATTGTTTAAGTTTAAATTCTGGCATATCTTACACATTGAACCTTGAACAGAAGAGTTCACATGCAGTGTTTGACAGTGTATTAGAGACGTGTCTGAGTCTTGCAAATGCTATTAGGAGCGATAGGATATAGTGACAGTTTCAGCAAATACGTTTTTTTTTGCTTTAAAAGCAGCTTTCTCACAACCTAGGGGAAACACTGATTATATAATAGTCTGAATAGAAAACGTGATTATGGTACACAATTAGGACAATAAATGGCTGCCATTTACACATGTGACACTATGAATGGTCCACTAGACAGCAGTGTCTTTATTTAATGATGCACTCAACCCAAACTCAATTACTACTCAACTAAAGTGAAAGCCAAAACACTCCACTTCTTCTACAAACTTTCACGTTATTGTTCTTCTTTTGCCATTGAGAAGCGGTCATGTACATTGTGTAGCCGTTTCTGGGAAAATCCCGGTTGTTGCTGGGTAATGAGAGACTTGCTTTTAGCTCTGAAATAGCTACACAAGCAGCCTGCGCTTGTGCACTCTGCTGCCAGCCAATATATAGAGCACAAACAAAGGCTATCTAAGAGTTTTATTTAGCCTTCCTTCCCACTGAAGCAATGACCCGAGGAAAGCTTGTGTTTGCCGTTGCTGTGAACGGGTCAACACACTGAGTGATGCACTCACAGAACACCTAAGGTCGTGAGTTCAATACCAGGGCTGCAACCATTGTGCCCACTCTTCGATGGTTTTGCAGTAATTTGTATGGTGCCACTGTTGCAGACCAAGGTCTTGTGTGAATGACATTGACCTGATATACATGCATGACTAGTGGCCTGGTATTAATGCTAATACTGTGTTCAGTCCGGTATTTTTTGTGTGAAATTGGCATTTTCAAACTTCAAACTTGAAGTTGAGCAAGTTTCTCTCTTCTGGGAACTCGAGGCACATTCCACTGAGCGTCTCAGCAAACATTTATTTCCTAAATCACAGTCTTACAAGTTACAGTTTGCACTAGAATGCAGTATGACTTAACACATGGCCATTGAGGTAAAGCTTGTAAATATAAGCTTTTTCGTCTGAATGGTAGAGGTACGCATTTGTGCTGTGTTCAAAGGCTAAAAAGAACTCGCCACGGATCTTATTTTCTGCCACTTTCCCTCTGCTTAAAAGACAACTGCCCATTCAAGAACCACTGGCCCACCCTGGCTACTCTGTCCTTTCCCAACCATAAACGGCAATGTCTTTTTTGATTGGTGTCCACTTTAAAAAGGCACATTCCTACTTTGCTTTTCTATGGTGGTCTTTTTTTTGTTTGTTCACCCTGCCTTCACCCTGGTTTAAATTGTAAGGTAGGGAATGGATAAATCAGGAACAGTGGGGGAGTTTCTCGGCCAAGTTAACTAGGCCTTAGTTCTGTTCTGGTATCAGCTTTATTTAGCAGAGGTGTGGCTGTTGGGTTTCCCTCTGTTGCTTGCCATAACCCCACCACCAACCTCAGGTCCATGAGAAGGACACTAGGAGCCAAGTCCAGGGCAGATCAGGCCACACAGAATGACATTATTATGGCCGTCATCCTCAGGGCCAAGTTTAGGTCAGCCAGGCCCAGGCTTAAATAAAAGGAAAAAAAACACTTTCATCTTCAGCCAAGGATGATCAAAGTTAAATTTGGTGTCCTATATCAGGAGCATTTCCAATTAATAGCTTGTCCAATTTTTTGTTTACCCTGAGGGGTTTGAATTGGACACGCTCTTATTGGTTTATAACCACATTTATGACTCAATAATGCACTTTTGTCATTTTACAAGCTATTCATCGTCAGCAAGGATTTGAGTGAACGAAGCCCTTTCATCCCGTCCTGAAGGCTTGCTTTCATACTAGTCTATTAATGGCTGGGCTAACAGAGTGGTTAATGAAATGGCTTCACACTTAAGAAGTCAAAGTCATTAAGCCTATGGATGTGAGTGACTCCAAACGGTTAATAAAGCTAGATAAAGAAGTCTGAACTAATATGAACTCCTGACCGCCACCTCAGGAGAATGGCTCCTTCAGCCGACTATTTTAACAGGCAGTGAAGAGGAAATTGCATCAAGTCGGATGTATGCAGTCACATAAACGCAACAGAGGTGGTCAGTGTTGGCTTTGAGTTCTTACCCAAACTTGACCTTGAGGTGAATGTTTACAGCACACAAAGGATTTTGTGTTTGAACGATTTCAAAAGTGTGGCATGGCTAAACATTATCTAAGTGTGTATAGCATACAGACAATATGTGTTATGCAGTACGACCGAAGCAGAAGAAGCAGTTTGGCAGAGTTTCTCACCTAATCTCTGCAGCTCTCTGCTTTGTTGTGTCTGCTGGCCGCGCAACTCCCGGATCTGAGATCGGATACGCTCTTGCTCACTGTGACTCTCCCGCTCTGTCTCCTGTAAAAGAAAAAAGATTCACACATGCTCAGTGCATTTCAAGAAAGCTCCAGACGCATCGTGCTCTTTACACTTCTCAGGTCACAATGTCTTCAGGTTTTTATTAGGAACAAACGGCCAACTAATTTCTTTGATCAAAAGCAGAGTGGAAACATGAGTCCTACGATCATCATGAGGTCAGCTGGTGATCACAACAGTCTTTTGTTGGAGGTTGAGGTCAAATGCTCCAGCCATGATGAGCAACATGCATGACCAGCTGGAAAAGTAAAGATCTGTTTTATTTTCTATTGTGTCCGAGAGAGAGAGAGAGAGAGAGAGAGAGAGAGAGAGAGAGAGAGAGAGAGAGAGAGAGAGAGAGAGAGAGAGAGAGAGAGCCAACATAAACAGTCAATGTATATCTCAGCTTTACAGCCTGCTCCCACTCCTTCAAGATTACCTGCAGTCTGTCTGCAGCACAAAATAGTAGTAATCTGGCCCTAACCTGCACCAATAGAAGAAAGTCGCAGCAGGGGTGACATCTCGGAGGAGAGACGGGAGTGTTTTGGCATATGGAGAGGAAACGGGAGATGTGTGGAGGAGGAAAGATGAAGACGCCGGCACTACTGTTGGACCTCTTGTGACTGAGCATGAGCTACTCCACAGGAAAATCAGCTGCACAAATAAGGCTCTTCCAAGCATGTGTGCGCACACACACACTTTAAATCTGTCCCACACATATTTGTAATCCACAACACTCCGAGGACTTGCAACAAGCTCTTGCCTGTGGAGCTTCAGGTGGTATGCGTCATTCTGTAGCTCATTCGAAATGAGGAAATATATCACGGCACAAAATGTCCTTAAAGGTGTTGGCGTCTGTGTTAAGAATAGTCTCACAAAAGCTTGGGTGGATTCTTTAAAAAAAAAATACAGCACATGACCTTACATACTTCAAATATAATACTAGATTTACAGCCTACTATTACTTCAAAAGGCTTCTGAAAACACATTCACAAGCTCTCAAGCATGCAAACCACACAATCAGCTGTCCATGTGTAAACTGTGTTATCCTAAAAGACTGGCTCAGTTGTCAGCAGCAGCTACAGAGAGACAATCTTCTGCAGAACAAAGTCACACCGTTGTGTTTTTAAAAAGCTTTTAAATCAATGCAGTGTGTGACCAGAGAGAGACCAAACACAAAGTCTGTTCAAAATGTAAACACAGCGAGAGGCAGAGGTGAGAAAGGACTCGAGGATTTCTGCTCTGTTGACGGTGACCTTCCCCACCTTGAGCAGATTACAGGGCAGAGCGGCTCAATCACCGAAGAAAATGTAATCAGACACTGTTGCAGGAGACAGCAGCACAAACAGGAAAGGCACAACTGGAATGGCACTGCTCAGGTTATGAAACAAATACACCACAGCATTAAATGTATTATAATGAAGTTAAATAAGATTTAAAAAGTGATTTCCAGGAGAAATCAATCTGTGTTTGTGAAAGAAAAAACCTTTCTTCATAAGAACACATGACATCACATCATAGCAGTGTAAATCTACACAAAAAGTGCTCCAATGTCATTTTTTCCACGCTTCCCACTTTTTCCATATGGCGCTAAAAAAGAGGCCGCACAAATTCTGGGGCATTAACAAAAGTATTTTTCTCCGCTTTTAAAGTCAACGCTAAATGTTGCTCATGCAGACTGGGAATTAACTGTAATGCTCAATGAGTCATTACAGTGTCTGATGAGTTTGGAGGACACAAAAGACTTGATGGCACTACAGTGTAATAATGCGAGAGGTCACACACAAAGGGGGAGTCACTCATTTAAAGAGTCGCAGGGGGAGAGAATTGTGTTTGAGCCATAAACCCAATTAGAGAGGACAAGTCTTTCCTCACCCGCCCCTCCTCTCCCAAGAATCAGACAGACAGCCATCATTTCACAGCTCCCACTAAACCACAGGGAGCATATTTCTCACAGACAGTGAGGCAAAGGGGAAAAAAGGGAAGATAAAGTGGAACTGGAAATGCAGACCAGAGCTGCCGAACCTGCTGCCAGCCACCAGGCTGTCATTAGCGGCTTCCCTCTGGCCCCAACAGTGAAGACCTGACAGAGTGGAACCAACACTGACACCGAACCACTCATCCCATGTGGCCTCAGGAGCCTGCTTGCTTTGGACTGTAATTGTGAAAGCTCAAACACGTAAACGCAAAAACAACTGTCCTCTCTTGTGACCACAGCGAGGCGTCGGCCATCTGGATTCCTCTGAACCCTCAACTCCACAAAAAATAACAACAATGAGGCACACACCTTCTTCAACAACCAACTCAGACAGCTGCGATCATCTACAGATTAACACAATGGGTTTCAATGCTCCAGTTTTCCATCTCTACGCTGGTAAGGTCAGACCATTGGAGGGTCTTCCATGTCTCCACATGGGAGAGAGAAAGAAACCTGGCGGCTCTTTTTCCATTACTGCAGCCTGAGGAACCACACACTCGGCTTACCTCCAATAACTGAAATACAGTAGCTGGAATGAAGTAGCAATCATCTCTCACACACACACACACACACACACACACACACACACACACACACACACACACACAGTGTGTGTGTGTGTGTGTGAGTGAGGGAACCGACAAAAAGAAAACTCAGCCCTGAGCCTCATTCTCATTTCTACTTACTGCACATCATCACATGCCAATCTAAGCCTGCTTTCTGGTCTTTTCTTTACATGGATCTACTGTACTTTTCCCCCTCCAGCACAAATCATCTCAAAGTCAGATAAAACTTCTGTATTGCAAACACTAGGCTGGTTTAAGACGATTAAACTACTCTTTCCTCAGGTCTATTCTTGCAACATGTTTATGATTAGAGAGAAGAGATCAGAGAGCAAACAAAACTCTGTCTGGAGCTGCAACACCCGCCACAACAACAGCCTCCCTGAGCTCTCCCAACATACCTAGATGGCATGCAAACCTGTCGCCTCAAAGACACCACTTACAGGGTTAAATTGGTAAATACATTCAAAGTATTACATATTCAAGATTTGTCTTTAACTTGTTCAGGAACCAGTTTCATCTCATGCATCATTAGGGTGTCATCTACGTCCTGAGAGATACACTGTCAGAAATGATCCAACTCAGCAATAAACCATTATGTACACAAACCTGAAGAAAGGTAAACAGAGAGGCAGGTACGTCCCATTCTCCAGTCAGACAGAAAGAAAATCGCGATGAGGAAAGATGATTAAACCGCCTTTCAGTGCATAAAAAAGATGAACACAGTCAGAGAGGAAACTTTGGTCTGTGACACGCAATAGCAGAGCAAATCTGAATGACATTTACCTTCTCTTCACTGACCTACTGCCTCTCTCTCACTCTCAGCAGTAACCCTCTTGAAGTCAGGACGTCCGCTAGTCTGCTGCTCTACTCCCTCAGCCACATCTCACACACACACACACACACACACACACACACACACACACACACACACACACACACACACAATACCAACAAGCCACTCCCTTGACTTCCCCTCCCTCCCATTCTGTCTCCAAAGGGATCTGACCCCCACCCCACACACACACACTTTTCTTACAGGTTAAAGGGTTGCTTGGGTGACATATTAACTTCTGACACACACAGTCTTAGTTTTTAACTATTTCTTTCATTTCTCTAACTGCTAATATACTCGAGACAAGATGATATATTTTACAGTAACAGAACTGCATGTAAATTATTGAATATTTATCACTTTTTGATCCTTTTTCCTACTGGCAATTTCTTGGTGCTACATACATATAATTAATGTCTTTTATATGCTGTTACGGTATGGGTTATCCCATTCTCTCATAAATAAGCAAAAGGAATCTAACTGTACATCAGCTATCGTTGCATGTCATTAAAACATGGCTATTAAATACATTTGTTACCTTCTAATGGGTGTTGGATTCTGGTATAATTACAGCTACAATAATCCACAAAACTTCCACTATATTAATCACGCAGATAGATTTTCCATTTTAAGTTTTTGTTACTTGAGTTTTTGAGCTGGTGTTTGTTTCAAGCTGCTGGCAGTGTACACATATTGCGTGTGTGTGTGTTTGGCTGCCGTGGAGGCATATCTAGGACCTCCATCTGCCACGGGACAATTGCACGCAGCTCAAAGAGATCCGCTGCTGTGATGTGAGTCGAAGGAGCCCTGCTGCTGCTGGTTGATGTTGTTTTTGGCCACGTCCCCATTCCAGCGCAGACTAGGCTGCTGAGGCACAGCTGGTGGGCGGCCTGCCTGTCTGTCTGTCTGAACTCTCCCTGCCCATCCAGACCACCACCTGCAGCTCACAACTTGACCACCATATAGCTCAGCTATCTTATAGGAAGTGAGGTAAAAAGGCTTGAATGTCAGAGCATCCTGTGACGCCAGCATGCAGTCATTGCATCCTATCAGCGGAGATCACACACACACACACACGCACGAAAAGCTGGGCTACAACAGACAATGGGTTGTATACGAACAGCCTTTCATTTCTTTCCTTGTACGGTGACCACATACAGTAAGAATTAACTTTGTTTTCCTCCACAGAAATCTCATCCACTGGAAACAGAGCATTCATCACAAAACTGTGATCAAACACAGCAGATAAGATAACATCTGGCTCCTGGCAGACTCTCTCAAACAGTTAAGCCTCATGTCTTCTCATCATGTCCGCTGCAACAACCACATAATTCAATCTGTTATGCTGGAAAAGATAAAAGTTTTAGTTCAACTCTGAAAACACCGTCCGTTATCATCCACTAGAGGGCTGAGAGACGTTTGAAGAGACTGAAGTTTTTAGAGAGGGACTGAAGAGGGATTCCGAAAGATGCGAGGTCGGCCATCAAAAGTATTTCATCAAATCAGATCAAATCAAATTGAAAGTCTTTAAGTTCTTTGAACCTCTCGTCTCTCTCTCTAAACTTTACATTTCGGTGAGCAGCTGTCACAGTGTGAAACCCTGCACAGATAGATGTGTGCTAAATGACAGTGTCTGGTAGACTGAGCCTGGTGTTAAGTGAAGGCAGTAAGTCATTTTTGACAGGCCCAAAGTAAATTTGATCTTTCTCCTCGTACTTAAACCTGAATGAGGATGTAAAAAGACAAAAGCACATTCTTTGCTCCGTGGCAGCAAAAGCATGTGCTTTGTGTGTGCGCTCGTGGTGTAGCCACATTCACGACACAGTGTGTGACTCAAGTCACAATGCTTGTTGTTGCATTGTTCATTGTGGCAGCGGCGAAACCTCAGTGGTCACTGTTGCCATGCAAATAAACTCTTGCACCCGCAAATTGGTCCGTGTTTGGTTCATTTTTGCAAATGGAGGCTGACAGGAGTGAGTGTTAGACTTGAGACCGTTTACTCATCAGTTGTAATGTGACATTCAGACTATATTTCAGGATAATGCTGTGACATTTAATCATTCCTCCTCCCATAGATGACTCTGCTGTACTCACCCCAGTTCCCATGCTGCTCTGGGGCTCCACACTCCCAGGTTCCAGGCAGCGACCCGGAGCTTTAACCTGCTCCGCACTCCCTAAAAACACACAAAGCAGTAGAACAATAACTAGAATGAAGTAGGCGACTTCATATCCCATCTGATGTCAAACTTCTGGTCATTTTGTAAATTAGGAGAAGCGAAAACACACATGGGAGACAAGGTGAGGTGATAGAGAGGGCGAGATAATCCAAGATGTCCTGATACGGCCCCGTAGGAGGATGCTGCATCATTTCAGAGTGACAGTGGCCTCACGCAAACCAGACAGCGCTGAGGAATGACAGGAATCCACTATCTGATCCAGCATCATAGGTAGATCTGCCACAGTAACTATGGCAGCCCGCTATCTCTCCCACTTGAATTATACCTACACATTACCGCTTTGTATTTACCCCACCAGTTTCTTTCAAAAAGAATTAGGCTTTACTAAATTAAAATTAAACTTGCAGGGAAGGAGTTCACAGTTAATCTCTTACCTGTAATGTCAGTGCCCTCGTCAGGCCAATCAGGGCCTTTCTTTTTAGCTGCCAAACGTTGGTACCAAACACATCATTTCCCTAAACTTCATCAATATTGAAGCAGTGGAACATCATGTTTAGAATAATGAGGGTTTTCTTTCTTGGCTTGACCTAATTTAACAAATGAATGCCATTATGGACATTATTATGGCCTTTCATATTCTCTTAATTCTCATAACGCTTTAACTACATCTTTACAGCTCCATCTTCAGACTTATTAAGAGAGCTGCCAGAACACAGTGACACAATGCATTTACCTTAAATGTTTTATTACAATCACTCAGCACATACGAGTTTAATTGTCATGTGTTTTTTTTTTAAATATATTTAACAGACACAGCTTTGAATAACACAGCTGGACTCACCTTGCTGCTGTTCATCTCTGATTTGTCTGATGGCTGCTCTGATCATCTTCCTCTCCTCGTACTCGCTGGCGGCACGGAGCTGCATGCAAACACACACGAAATCTCAGCACGCACGGGACAAGCATGCAGTGTCGCCATATTTCGCGATTTCTTTTGACCGTTAATACTCACCATTTTTGTAAGCTCATCGATATCCTGGATCGATTGTAGTTTTTGTGACAGGACGTCCAAGTTGTCGCTGGATTTAGGTTAGGAGAGAAGAGAGAGAGAGATAATGGTAATGAGAATCAACTTGTGCTCATGCAGCAAGCGACAAAACTGGGATCTTAAAAAGTCCAAAATGGTGGGCCTCACTGATTCTATCCTGAGGCCTCTCTGTGCATGTGAAAGGCAGCAGAAGACAATTCCAAAAAAAACACACACTCTGAGCCGGGAGTAACCCATCAGAGGAGACGCTCCCAAATCAAGCGTGGAAAAAGTGATACAGATTTGACAGCAATGACACACTGCGCCTGAAAAGTTCTGCTCTCATCCTCCCCTCATATTTCTCCATTTCACCGCTCACTTTTATGTTGGTTTCTATTACTCATACGTCCAGTTCTCTTATTATCTTCGCATTCCTCCATTCGTTGGTATTAAAGGATGTGTGGCACGTTGGAGTGGAATTCTTCACATTCCACCACAGAGAGGGATAATGCACATTTCAGACGGCGGTGTGTGTGTGTGTGTGTGTGTGTAGGTGTGTAAATGTGTGTGTCTTAACACGTGCAAGCATTTGCTACAGTAGGTATGCTTTCTCTAGCAGCTTCAGCGAGGCTTTATTATTGTAATCTGTACGTTTTCTGAGAGCAGCAGTGAATGGAAATGATTAGGTCCGACAAGTGGTCTTAACAGGATTCAGTGACAGAGAAAGAAAACAACAGCAGAAGGTTAAGTATCCTCTACACATCTGATAGTGTTAGCTCTTTGCTGTGCTCCAATCCAGGCATTAGCAGTCATTAAGTAACACCTGTTACAAGACTCAGTCCATCCTGACCTGCAGAGCTCATCTCAGACACAGAAATAACTTCAGTGTCAAAGCTTTAATTTCCCATACCATTTGAGTTATTGTCCAATTTACTATGGCTAAGGAGATGAAAGGTGCTTCATGATGTTTTGCTATGTGCCGTTTGGCTAAGAGTAGCTTCTCTAATCCTATAAAAAAGGTAAAGCTTGCTCTATGTGGGATTTCCACTTAGAACCAATCAGCTGTGATACGTATGCTCCGGTTCGTCAGAAAAGGCCTGCATTGATCTCCCAAATTACATAAATGCCCCCGAAAAATATTTGAATAATTATTTAACAGTTTTAATTCTCCTCCTTTCCCGTTTGCCTTCGGCTGTACCATCGAATAAAACCAAAAACTCAAAGTAATCTTAGAAAAACAAATGTTTTTCACTTATATTCCTCTAAGCCTTTATAAAATACAGATAATCACAATGTTTACAGAAAAACAAAGATGATCTTCTTTGATAAAGCCTGTTTCTCATTCAGTTTAATTATTGACAAAGTGGTTTATCATGTTGCTCAGCTGAAAGACTTGTGTGTTACTGGACGGGAACAACACTGCGAAGGCTTTGAGTAAGCCAATAAAGAGAAACAAATGAGCTGAGAAGAAATACTTAAATCTGACTCTCATGCGAGGTATTGTGACGTAAGGATGCATTTTTTTAAAGTTAAAGTATTTACTGTGAAATGTGCATACACAATGGAAAATGGAAGATTTACTGTGGTTGCAGTTTACTGTCCCCTATGATTTCCTGTCTTGACTTTTCCAGACTTTTCCCACTGGAAGCTGAGGAATGCTGCGTCTGGCTTTTGTGAGTGTTTTCTCAGCATCCCCAGTTCACCTGGTCTGGTGCAGTTTGTCATTAGGACAGGTCTCTGTTTGCATATGTGTGTATGCATGTGTGCGTTTGTGTGTGTGCGTGGTCTTACCTGTGCTGGTTCTCCTTGTCCTCCTGCTGTTTGAGGCGTGTGGGTCGAAATCTCTTGCTGGCCAGAGCGGCCTCCATGTCCTCGATCTCCCTGCTTCTCAACTCACGGATGGCTGAACGGATGATGCGCCTCTCGTCCAGATCCACGGTTCCATCCAGCTGCACGTACAACAGAAAAAGACAAACTAAATGAGAGCATGAAGACAAATGCGAGGGTTTCGAAAGTGTGCTCACACAGCAGGATGCCAAACATTTGGCTTGCAAAGGTCAGCCACTTATCGCTCTTATATTTGCATGTATGAAAGATTACACCACAGAGGCATGGTCAGGAAACGGCAGTTATATCCGCTGCTACAGTGAAGGGTCACAGGCTTGTTCTCAGTGTAAGTACAGGGCGGTGAATAAGCAGAACTGTAGGGCTCATGGTCATAGCCCCAACTTCTTTCAATTGCCTTCTTTTGCCCCTCTGTAATTAACGCTGTCAAACAGGGACAACAACACATTTGTTACAAGGGGCAGACTGAGCCAAACTGCCCAAACACATGTGTCCGGCCAGAGTGTCCTAAAATGTTTTGTGATTATTTTTAGCAGCTTGGCTCTAAGAACAGCACTGTTGGGCTGTCGGTTGAATGAAACTATCAGATGTATCGTACGGACATCATGCTCCCCAGAAGACCTTTCCCGCTGAGCATGTTGACATCAGCAAGTTATCATTGTGAGCATGTTAACATGCTAATATGAGCTCAAAGTCATGCTGTGCCGAAGTCTAGCCTCACTGTGGCACTAGCATGGCTGCACACTCTTGTTAACAACAGCAGCCTGACCAGACCAAAAATAAGTATCATTTGGGTGTGTTACATCCAGACAGTATCAGACAAAACGGCCCTTGCTTAGTTTTAAATGTGTTACAGGGTCAGCAGGGCCGATGAACGGCTTATCGATTGGTGATGACAAGTGATCTGACTTATCTAATGTGAAAAGACCGGAGACGAGAAACCGGCACGCCAACAGCTGGTGCTCAGCTATAAGTGCTATAAGTGTGTTCAGCTATCCGGGTGGACCTATTGTCCAGGTGTCTTCTTCTCTGCCTGTAATTCATGTCGGTTAAACAGTAGCCCGGCTTCAGGAGGCCCGTAGAGACTCAGATATTGAAGTGGCTCACTTAAAACGCTCACTGAGCCATTTCATCGCTCCGAGTGGCTATTAGTTAAAGGGTTTATTTTTTCAAGTGAAAGAGAAGTAATTAAGGTGTGCGAGAGTCTGTGTAGAAGCACATCTGCAGACAGACACACCAGTCAACGAGCTGGATGCTTTCATGTAAGCGACAGCCGCGAGCATTGAGAGGGTAGAGGGAGCCCTCTCCTGTCATATGAGAGACAGATCTCTCTTTTGGCCGACAGCGGGAGCCTGTCAACACATGCAGAGACGAGCAGCTCCTGCTCCTCTGGCTTTTCTAATACACTTCACGCACTAACACACGTTTTAAGGCTTCCTGCTGCACCAGTTAAAACCTGCAGAGTTGAGACACAATATGTATGCCCACTGTTTTTTTTTTACTAGAGGGAGCTGGATGTGGTTGTTAAGCTAAGCCTTGCACCCTGGTGGGATGAAAAGGGGGTTGATGTGCCCCCCTGCTGGGCCTCGAGGAGGATGAGGGGGGGGGTCTCACAAGAGATGAAGAGGGCCCATGGTTTTGAGGTTTCGCTGTGGCTTGACAAAATATGCAGCCCGAGCTGCACTAGCTCAGAGGGGCTCTCCTATATGCTATAATTTGTGGAAATTTAAAGTGCTGAGCTGACTGAACATAATGGGTAAGAGGAAAAGCAGAAAGAAAGCATATGAGGAAGGAGGAGAATGATAGGAGGGGAAAGTAAAGCAACAGGGTGACAAAGAGAAAAAGAGAAAAATGAAAGAGAAGCTGAACTCAGGCATGCCTAAAAATGGACAGATGAGAGCTGGCTGGGAAACGGCCAGGCCTCGAACGGGTCATTCCTCAAATTCCTGCTGACTCACACGGAGAGCGACGGGAGTGAAATCTGACGATCAAGAACTGGAGTCTGGTGCAACCCAGCAGTGTGATGATACAACTTCCAGGAGTGTCAGAATTGTTGGAAATCAGGAGAGGAAATGAGAACACACTTGCTCATTTCTCCCATTGTCCAGTGTCTCTCACATGCCCACACACACACACACACACACACACACACACACACACACACACACACACTAACCAAACACTCGAGGGAGCAGTCTGTTACCACAATGTCAAGCTTACTGCCGATGAATGTCATGATGTGATTATACAGCCAAGTACGCTGCCAAGTTTTAGGACTGACTGATTAATTTGTTCATTATTGAGATATAAGAGAACAGCCCCAGGCTTGGGCCTCTACTGTAAAATAATAACTTATGCTTAGTATTTCAAAACAGGCTGCATTTTTGGCCTTTTTTCTGTGCATATCAGTTTAAAGATAAAAGCAAAATCACATAAGAAAATGTTCAACAGACGAGGACGACTAAACTTACAGCATGTGATAGACTGCAGAACTGTCCAAATCAGTTACAGTAATCTTTTTGAAATACAAGCACAGCGAGGGGAATGAAAATCATGATGTCATGAAAGGAGGAAGAAAAACAATCCCCACATGGACACATCAGCACTTTGACTTTTACCTGCTCTAACACAAGACAGTTTAAATGGACCAATCAGTGCACAGATGGTTTGATGTGGAGTCAGTTTGGATTGGTTGAAACATTTCAACACTAAATTCAACTGGCACAGATCCAGCAGCTGTAACGGACGTTTCCTTTACGTATTTGAAAAGAGGAAAAAAAAACGAACCTAACTTTCCTGCACAGGAAGGTAATGAGTGGGCGTGACCCGGGCAAATAAAACACACCTAAACTTGGGTGCCTGCCAAAGAAAACAGAGTGACCGTTAAAGAACCAGAGACGGAAACAGACAGAGTCCATTTGTCAAAACCTGCACATGACAGTGGTCTTTACAGAGAGTCAACTGTCAGTGGGAGTGAGAGGGGGGGGGGGGGGGGGGACCACAGACTCACAGTGATAGCACCTTACACTATTGACTGTCTCCAAAGGCCTTTTTCAAACCAAGCCACAGACCAACTGTCACTGTGGCTCAAAACAACAACCACACTGTGACCCAAAGAGCAGCCGTTATACCCAGAGAGAAAGCTTTTCATGTTCCCACTGCTAACAGACGTATGAGTCAGAAATAACACATAAAGAAATTGTATAATGAAAATGATGCCGTCACCAAGCGCTCAGCACCTTTAACGACGGTGGGGGAGAAAGTCACGTCAAAGTCTGGTCTGCTGTACTAACTGAGGACTCATCGACGACTCTGAGGAAGCTGCTGCCACACCTGTTGGCCTCGGCAGGGTCACCTGACTCAGCTTGTGATATACAATGTTAGGAACAGGATGGACTTAGTGGACTGACGGGGTGAGGAGAGAAAGGATAATCCTGTAGGAACTGGGGCAATTACTTCTTACCACTCTTAATGTGGTGAGGAGCAAGACACAGAAAACATTTTTTATGTTTCATAAGTGGGCTTGCTAAGGCTTGTACTGTACTGTTGGGACACTTTGAGTCACTTCCTACTGAGCAGCAGATCTCTATGGAGTCAAAACCTTAAACCTATATCCAAAGACTTCCAACTGAAGCAGCTCAATCTATCACAGCCAATTAGAGAGTTCATGGTTCAGCAGTAATCCGGACCAGCTGGTGACACACTCCTGAGGACAGCAACACCCTCTGCACTCATCTGCTACACATGAAACAGATTTAAATATGATTTTTAAGTTTAATTTATTGGGGCACACATGGAAACAGCCTCAGAAGTGGTCAAATATGGCAAGAAGTCAAGGTTCTTCAGGGGGTTTAAATATACTGAGCTACTATTTAGTGGGTCTGCCGTCCACAGCTGAGCTAAACGCACACGCTGTAACAACTACCTGTGGGTGCAGCACTGAAATGAGATTAAGTCCAACCTGTGGAGTAGAAAAGAATCAGACCACTCGGCTAAATTACCGTGTAAATAGAAAGAAAACGTTGTACAAGTTCAGATTTGTCTTAATTACACTCTTACATCTCTTCTACTCTATTCATTTCATTTATCCATAGCAACTGAAACATGGATTAATGTTTATACAGCATAACATACTGTGATAGGTTTAGATAGGTCTATGTACGTACAGCAGGCTGTTAGTTTACACACTATTAGGGCTGGGTATTCTATAATACATACTTTTTTGGTACCACAAAAATGTGTCTGTAGCATGGAGAATCAAAAACTGTCAATTACTGAAAGTTGACATTCAAAGCATGGTCAAGTTTGCAGTTATGTTTACTTACTACAGATTGTTTGGGGCTTTAAATCATAATTTCACACTGTATTTTTGTTCCTTCTACAGCATCTACATAGAACAATTATTAAAGGTTACAAAGGTCAGGTCAAACATCACAGTTCAGTGTATGGACAGCATCTAACTGAGAGCTGATATCCTGACACGAACAAATGAGTATGTATACTTTCTGCACGCGTGTGAGTCCATGTGCATGGGTTTGAGTGAGAGGCAGGGGCGGGACTGTGTGTTTGTGCATGAATTGAGGGTTACAGTAATAATTTCCAGAGCAGGCTGAAGGTTAGAGTGCAGCCAGGCAGCAGATCGGATCAGCGCTTTAAACTCACTTGTGTCGAGCCCACAAGTGAGTTTGCCCTTATAAGGGCACATGGGACACTCCTGGTAGCAGAGCTGAAGTGGATTGCTCGCTGCCACAGAGGAAGCCAAACTCTTACTGACATTGAGACGGACACAAACAAAAACAAATAGAGAAAGACGGAAAGGGTGAGAAAGTTCAAAAAAAGTTTTAACCCCCTTGAAATCTCTTTATTGGCTTGCTTTGGGGCAAAACTTCCAATTTGAAATCAGGTTAAAGCCTATAGATCATTTCTCATTACCTCAGGAAAACAATGCATGCATACAGCAGGCTGGCCCACCACACCCACTCATAAACGACAAAATAATCAGGATCCATGAGAGCCCTGCAAGGCATGGGACTCCTGGTTACTCAGAAGAGGGAGTTTCAGTCACCTCTCAGCTGAAGAATTAACAAAGAAACAAAGATTCAAGGTTGGAACTCATTGAACCTTTGTAGTCTCATAAAAGGAGGGAGTACCTGTGAAATATACAAGCCAGGGAGAAAGAAAGATTACTGCACAGGTGGCAAAGAGCTCTTTGTGAGTGCGGCTGCATGTGTGGGATGGCATAACCTTTATTAATAACTGGATAGTAGGACAGAGCCCCAGAGCAGACCTGGGAAACCAGTGTTCCCCTTTACACTTGAGGTAGCAGGCATAAAGAACAGACGCATAGAGGAATGCATGTCGGTCAGAGGGGGGTACAGGCATCAGCTATGTTCAGTAGCGCTGTAATGTTGTGCGTGTTACTGACTCATGCTCATAGTAGAGTCTTACATCAGTGCAGTGGACTACACACACTGGGGGATTAATAAGTGCACACTTGATTGTGCACACAGGGTCAATGCTCTGATCTAAAACAGAAACATATTGACGCGGACCTCTACCAAGGCCAAAGGTGAATTGATTGTCCTGATGGTCCCATTTCCTGATTTGGGTTGAATGCAGCACAAATGCCCTATCTCAAAACAAAAGTGGAACAGAAATTGTGTATCCGCCCCGTGATTTGGATTCGCTCAATAATTTACCAGGTCCTTCATTGGCCCATGCTACACGCCTGCACCAAGTTTCATGAAAATCTCGGTAGCAGTTGTTCCGTAATCCTGCTGACAGACAGATGAACATAAACCGAGCCAAAATCATAACCTCCTTGGCAGAGGTAAATAATCTTATCGTATAATTGTCCACAGTAAAACATATTTCTCACAGTCTCAATAAGCCACCTCCGTGAGAAGTTTTGGCCCATATCAGCCGTCTGGCTCCACAAACACTTAGTCCCATGTGAATGTGTCTCACTACAGAGTTGCAGGTCACAGAGATTCAGGTCAGTTACAGCCTGGTCGGGACAACTGTGCTCCACATTTGCGAGCCTCATCAAAAGGGTTTCATATCGGCCAACGCAGGGAAAAGATCTGACTCATTATTCCCCTAAAAACTGCCAGAGCTGTACAATACATTGATAAACGCTACACTGTACATGCGAACCAAGTGTGAACATTACTTGAGTCTTGTTTGTGGGCATTTCACTCTGTAATCGTGGGTCAAATGTTGAGTTTGTTTGACAAGGTTATGTAGACTTTTGTTATGAAATGGGTGCATAGGTTTTCCTCAAAGTTGAGTTTGCTCCAAAGAAAACACCAAAACTAAATTTTCCCCCAAAGCAGGATCTTTTCTTTTCAGAGCCTCTTTGTTTAACGTTATGACTCATCATACCTAATAATAGGAAACCCACAGAGGAAGGGAGCTGTCCACAGTTTGTTAGTACCTCGTGGTCATAGGCAGAAGATGACATATGTCAGCAGGAAGGAGTATTCATAAATAAAGATAAGAAAGACTGCATTGGGTCCTTCACTTCAGCTGGTCACACTAAATCTTCTCCAAATATGGGACATCAGTGGTCAAAGCGACGCCGTGGTCTCTTTTGGTTTAATTAGGGGAGAGCAAGGAGGTGAGAGCGATGTCCCACAGGAGGGAACAGAGAGGGGGGATTCAAGCACTTTGGGAGGCTGCAGAGCACAAACAGTTTGTTCTAATAGATCCATGAGAGCCAGCCATGCTGACTCGCTACAGTACCTTTAACAAAGGCAGTGAGAGTTGCTTAGAGACAGACCAAATAGATCAGCTGTTATTATCTCAAAAATGCCACAACATTAACAACAGTGGTCTGGAAAGCAAAACATCAACATCCTCTCGATGATTTTTAGTAGATCTCAGGAAATCGCTCTTTCCTGGGGGAGTCAATATAGAAAAAGGCCAAAACCACAGTGTTTCTACATGTCTCTTTGTTGTTCTCTTGATCTCGCTCATCTGTTTTATTTCCCATGTCAAAAGTACCATCCTTTTCTAAGCTTGTAAAGTGTGATACGTGCAACTTTTTCTCCCGCAGGTTTAATTCAGTATGTGACTTGGAAGAAAACCCTAAAACATTTCTGATCCTGCAGAGTGCTGCATGTCTTTTCCTGTGTTTTGGGCAAAGCCAATGGATGCTGAACGTCAAAGGCATTTTAATAGCATCTCTGTAATTACATGAGTCACGATGTTCTCTTCCCCTAAGAAACAGATTCCTCATTTCATCTAATGTGGACGTTATCCAAGTGTTAGGTTTAATTGTGCAATTGCACAACTTTAACCTCAGAATTTTCAATTTGAGCTTTAAATATTAATAACTCGATGAGAAAGGTTTGCTCGTATTGGGACATTATAGATCAAGCATGAGACCATTGAAACAACAGCCACAAGGCAGATTGTTGACATCTGGTAAGTGTTTGTTCTGAGTCTGAAACACCTGGAAAGCAGTTGAAACAGCAGCTTGGAGAGTTGGTCACAGAAAAGCAGCCTCTGAGCCCCTAACGCATTCAAAGTCTAGCAGGGATTTCGCTAGCCAGAGACGCCTGGTGGTTGTGAAGGAGACCACCGTCAATCCCTTATCCAGACCTTTTCCATTTGGCATAATGATGATCCAGACAGATGGAGCTCAGTGATAGAAACCATCTCTGTTGGATCACTTACCAAACAAACAGACATAAATACCAGAGCAGCTCTGACAGCAGAGTCCGTCTCATATTTGACACTTACAAAAGTTGGTTCACCCCTCGGTTGACACCCCCCATTTATCATGGCAGAATATACTGTATTCATTTATTGAGTCTAGACTGCACATATCATACGATTGAGGTTACCGTTTACCTGCATTAAACCAAAGCCCGCTCTAACGTGATTGGGCAATACTACTTGGACTACAAACGGAAACATGAACTCTTCCACGATAACAATATCTTGTCCTGTTCACCACAGATAGAGTTCATGTGTAGATATGTTTACATTTCTGTTCTCTAGAACTGCACAACTCATAGACAAGGAGCATTAGCAGTATTATAGGTCTGAATGATTTACACCTTCAAACAGTAACAAACTGTTAAATCACAAGAATGTAATCACATTACCGCGCTGACACAAGCCTCTGTGAGGTTTGTTTGTCATATTAAGTGTTAAACTGTCACATTATTCTTTATTCTTTAAGGACAATACTGCTCCTCGTATTGAAATACCACTTTATGTTTCTAAAGTGTCATACACAGCATTTCAAAATGACAAAACAATACCAAGTATCCACTTTAAAAAGGTTCAATGTGTAAGATATCCCAGAATGTACACTTTAAACAATGAACTAACATTATGAACAGAGTGTGAAGAGGTAACAGTGTTGACGTTTTGTTAAAGACGTCTTTCTGCTGCAGAGATATCTACTGAAGTTAGCATGCTAACAGCTAGCTGCGCGCCGTGCAGTCTGTAATACCACTTGTTCCTCTAGAGGTGATAGTGAGTCACTGTAGCTGCCAGTCTGCCCTCAGTACAGAGGGAGAAGAAGTACAGCTGTCTGACTCGCTTGTAAATATTACAGCCATGTTCTGTGTCTGTTTTATAGTTTGTTTATTGGATTACATTCAAAGTGGCAGAAATGAGAAAACCACCTCTCTTTGTCCTCACAGCTGCCAGGAGGCTGTTTCTCTGAGCGTACACAGGTCCACAGCCCGCTGTGACTGCCGGCACTGGGGCTTGTTCTGGCTGAGCTCAAGTCTCTTCAGCCGCTAACTAAAATATTATTATTACTATTATAGATAAGAATTACACATTAAACCTTTAATAAGAAAATATGACACACTATACTCGATTTCAACTTTAAATGTGGAGTAAATATTTGCTGAAATACATCTGAACAAGTTACTTCTAAGTATTGTTTCAGAACAACTTAAAGGTCACAGATTAAAAAAATACTTTTATATGCACATCATGGCAAAGTTCACTGCTGTTCTTTTCTCATCCTTCCAGAGCCAAGTGGCTGGCTATTTATAGCAGTATCCAGAAACAAAAGCTTCCTGTTTTATCAAACAAACAAGTGACTACTTATCTCCATGTTCCCCGGCCAGTGTATTTTAGATATTAACTGTCAGAGGCTGAAGTCTGCAGTGTGTAACTAAACTGCTCTCGTTGTAGTGATAGACTCAGTACTGTCGCTGCAGCAGTGTCCATAACTTGTCAGTTTCGATGCTCTGAATGCTGAAATGTTAATAGCCAATTTTACCTCCTCGCTGCCACCTTTGAAACTTAATCACATGGGAAATGCTTCGTGGAGAAGGCGTAAATACCTGTGAGAAAGATGACAGGCTCAGCAGAAAGAAATCAGGTGTGCACTGTGAATGCTGTGCTTGTAGTTTAAAGCCTGAGAGACTTTTCTTGTGAGAGAAACACTTTCAACTCTGGAGGTCTAAGGCTTTTTGTGAGTGTGTGAAGCAAGGAGCCGGGGGAGATGTATACTCTAAGGAAGATCTGTTGCATGCAACAGCTTGTATCCGAAACACTGCAGCCTCTTTGAAGACAGACAAATGGATTTCATGATCGTTGACGAGACTTGCAGTATCATGCAAGACTCTCTTCAAATTGTACTATGTGACAAACACAGTTCAAGATGACGTATAAATATTCGGTTTTGTCTGACAAACTGTCCAAAACCCAAACATATTAAAGTTAACCATCAGGTAGGACAAAGGGAAGCCTCAAATCTTCACATTTCACATATTAAATCAATTATTGGATTATCATAATAGTAGCCGTTAAAAGAATTAAGAAGGAAGACATTTATCATTTCAAATACGACCTCTTATAACACTTTCTTAAAGTGTAAGTGACAACCTAAAAAAAACTGAACATATATCCAAACATGTCCCGGACGACAGGCAACACAATTCTTCCGATTTATTCGGTCCTGATGATGAGTCTGACATTTTGGACCACGTCTCCAGGGGGTTAGGGGAAACTGGGACTTTACTGAGAGCCCACAAAACAAACCCATTCTTCCTCTCCAACTGTAACCGTTGAGCCCTTGTCAACACACAAAGGGTCCAAAGAGCCATAAAACGAAGGCCCAGGGGTCCCATATATCACAGAGACCGGACCACAGAGTGAAATTGCCTTATTTTAAAACATGCGTGAATGCTTCTTGCTCACCAGGGAGAAAGGACAGTCACATGGCTGGCAAGACGAGTTACAAATCATTATGAGAGACATGCAGCATGTGAAATCAGCCCAGCAGGCGCCACTGAGGGAAATGTCTCCAAGCATGTCATGTTAATTAAAACAATTAAAAAAGGCAGACTTGTGTATTAGCAGACCACAAACCCTAAAAGACATATTTCATGCGTATATTAACATTTGCTAGCTTTTCCTGCATTCTTCACAATATGCAGTGCAGCGGAGGGGGGGGGGGGGGGGGGGGGGGGTTCCAGAGGTAATTAGAAGGGAGATCATGGTGTGGCTGACAGATACTTAAAAAGACAAACCTTATTCTTAGTGAAGTAAGCAGATGCCACAACAACAGACACATGTAGACATGGCTCGTCCTGCAGGTTTGTCACACACACACACACACACACACACACACACACACACACACACACACACACACACACACACACACACACACACACACACACACACACACACACACACACACACACACACACACACACACACACACACACACACACACACACACACACACAGGAAACTATTGCCACACAGCACATTCAGGGCTGTAACAACAGATAATCATCACCCTCCAAGCTGCCAATCAGCTGATGCAATCTATTTTCAAGTGACAGTGGTTGGAGTGGTTTGCTTTGAAAGAGCTTTTTTTCCCCCACTGGCTTCAGCAGCTTTTGTGTTTTTGTGTCCGCAGATCTTAAGCACCATTCAGACAGATGACCCGCAACAAACATCCTGACAAAAAGAAACACCAACTGATTATTTGAATAATTGTGGTGGCCAAGAGAAAAGAAAAATGCTTTTGCTGGTTGCCATGGAGGGGATTAAATGAGCAATATAAAAAAAGGCAGCCAGGGCTTTGAATAGAAGTGTAGAGAAGGGATTAGTGGCGTTAGAGAGGCCGCCATATGACCTTCTGACTGTTTAGTTCATTAAGTGCAACACAAGCCTGGAGTTTGTGTTCGTTATCCAACTGTTGTTTAACAGAAGCTCCTCCACGCGGCTTCACTACCAGTTTAATTACGCCTGGGCTTCTCCAAATGTCCATCATCTTTTACTGGAGTCCTGAAAAACCATTCCTAATTTACAAACTCCTCAACAATTACTGAGTTTAAAATGCCACATAAAGGGGTTTTAGATTGAATAAAAACCAAACACAAAAGGCTCCATTCATGTCTCCGTGGAGCTAAATTTGAATTTCATCACATCCCCATTTAAACGTCTCGTCTGAGCAACAAGTTTAATCACTTTGTTTCCGTTGAGTTCACAGTGGAAAACCCTGGCACTCGAGTCCACGCAAACATCATCAGTGTGGGATCTCTGTGACCTTATAGCTGGTGGTTACATGTGAGGGGGGGAAGACGCTGGGGAAGATGAACCCCATGAATTCCACCATCTGCATGATACGCGTTTTACTCTGCTGTGACAATGCTGGCGTTTTGACAGCGAGCTGTCGCAGGACACAGGCCTCATGGAAAGATTCAGACAAATCTTTTCTAATAGATTAATCAGAAATAAAATATTACTGAGATAAAACTCCTGTGGCTGGGACTCTGACTCGCATACACCTGTACGCTCTACTCAATGAATTATTCCTATTCTAGGTTTCTGCTTATGTTGGCTTGTTTCGTGTATAAAGATATTCTTTGTGTTTGAGGTTTTGTGTCTTTGATAAGGAATAAGGTTAATTTGTTTCTATGTTTAAAAGGGGAGGGCTCTGAATAAGCCTTTCCTCTCCTGTTTTTTGTATCTTCATTATTAGGGAAACTTGAATAACTACAACAAACACAGTATTAGAAAACCAAAGAGGTCGAGCAAAAAAGCTTGAGATTCTTCCTCATTCTTTCCACTGCCAACATCTGTAGTGACCATTTTGAGTCTTTCCTCCGTCATATTCATTTCAACTCCCTCTTTCGTGCTTTGCTCCTCTATAAATAAACTCAGACATGCAGTGATCAATGCAACCAATACGCTAGTAAATCATTATGCTGAAGGAAAATATGATTTCCTCAATAGACACTTGTGATAAAACTTTGGTTATTAAAGTGATTTATGAGAAGAAAAGTCTTCGCCAGACGAGTCCAGACTTTGGGGACATAATGGATAAATAGTCTCTCAGGCAGGTCAAGAAAACATTACATTTAGACCCCGCCTTGTTCCAGAGTAAACAGCCTTCTCTTGTCGGGTTTACTGATCTATAAGAACAGATATCAAAATGTTTTTCTGAGATGGCCTCTTCTTAAATATCACAGTCTTTTGAGGATATCGAGTAAAAATCAGATACTGTAGTTTAATCTGACAACGTTATTACCCAAACTTTAAATGATACTTCCAGGTCATTACATAGTCGTAGTAGCCATTATTCCACAGATGTTTTATGTACAACAGCTGCATATGTTTAACTGTGACGCACACAAACCCAGTGTAACTGTGTCTAAACAGGGACTGGCTGACTCATGCATCGTTGTAAATGTTGTCTGTTACAGGTGTCATGACAGACAGACTGATGTCTCACCTTCCTCAGGAAATAGTTGGGACATGACTAATGCGAGTGTGAACCAGGAAGTCTTCTTGTTTACCTTATTAATACTGATTTGCTGCTCACACTTATGACATAATGTCTACTTCATTAATGACAAAGACTTAATATATCATCGTGAATCACCGACAAGTGAAATGAACGTTACTTTCTTACACTGTTTTGTCATAGAGACACGTCTGACAGTCAGTGTGTCATCATACATCAACGCTTACGTGAATCAGTTCTGGCTGTGACTAACTTTTATTTATCTTGGATCAATCTGTAGATACATTTTAAATGATAGAGAAACATCCTTGCGTTTCTGCTTAATAAATGTCCTAAACAGTTAAGCAATTATCAAAATGGTTGGCAAATTGATGAATCAACTTATGGTTTTACGTCTAGTTTATGCTCACAAAACAACTCTCTGTTTAACTGCAATGAGAAGCACACTGGAATTCAACACTCACACTTCTTTAGATCTGCAACTAACACTTTTCATTATCCTTTAATTTGCTTTTTATATATTTCTATTATATAGTTTATTCCATGAAAAGTAAAAAAAAACAATATAAAACTTCCTCAAACCCAAGGGGACCTCTTGTGTGTTGTGTGATGAACAGTCAACAATATAAAAGTGACTGAAACAATGAGCCAGTTATCACACAGAGCACCAAGAAGCACTGCATGTGTGCAAAACACCTGTGAGGATTATCATATATCTGACATGAATTATCAAAAGGAGCCAAACATGTTGGCTATCCTTGAATCAAGCTGTTATGTTGCACTACAGTATGTAACAGTAACACACCAGCATAACATACATTTACATTACTTTTCTTATAAGACATCATATAAATACATCTGATACAGACTATAGATAATGACAGTGAACGCCTCTGCTGAATGCTAGGCTACATTCATTGTACTCTTTGCCCAGGCAGGTAGCAGGATCACCACAGTGGTGCCCTTTCATGAGCAGCATGTCACTTCAGTTCAGCATCTCCACTCATGTAACAACTCACCAAGGCTCGGAGAGAGGACTCATCCAGCGCCGAGTAACTCTCCACGGACATCTTTCTTGTCGGGCTCAGATGAGACGAGAAGGTCTGGATGATTTCAGACTGGTTCCCCGGTCAACGTGTGGTCTACCACCTGCACGACTTGTTGCTGCTTTTGTCTTTAACTCA
>NC_041363.1:11773462-11920962 GCF_900634415.1 Cottoperca gobio
CGGGAAGGTTGTGCATCAGCCCTGAAGCATTACTGCACATCCTGTCTTCTTTAGGTGGTGACAAGGGCTGCTTGCTGTAAGACGCAAAGGCGGAGGCGGGGCTGCATCCAGTCTGAAACAAAGAGAAGAAAGGAACATGAAAAAAGTTTAAATCTCTGTGAAACATTCATCATGTCCCTAACTTGATGGAGATGGCGGCCTCTTGTTCAAACAGGTAAAGGCTGTAACTGGACTACGAACCGTCTGAAACGAAAATATAAAGAAAGGTATGCAAATGTTTGAATGCCGTCTGATATTTGACTGGATCTGAGCATTTTACACTGATAAGATTTAGGCTGGTTATGTCCGTCAATCACAACATATGATGCACTGACCTGGAATTACAATCTGCCCTCTTCTTCTCCAGTGATGAATTGCAGCAAGGCATGTTTTTCCTCCAACATTTTTGTGTATTTTAGTTGAATATGGACATACATTCTTAAAAAGGAAACTAGCATTTATAATGCTTTTTTAAAGCTTTTAATGTGACATGGAGAACACGACCCGGAGGTAGACAGATTTGCATCCTGAAAGCAGTGAAAGCGAGGCTTATAGGAAACCAATCTAAACGCCGATGGTGTCATTATTCTATAGCCACTACATTGTGCAATCAACATAAACTTCATAACGATAAGTTAAAGCAAAAATGTTGTCTATTGTCACTTTAAATGTACATATAGACAATCAAATGACTTTAATTACTCTAGAGGAAGATCAGCAGCACATGTGTTTTCTATGTTTGTTTGTTTTATTAACACTATTGCTATTCTACAGCCTTTGTAGGCATGGGGACATGGCGTCAAGGTGACCATAACAATCATCAAAAAACTACATTGTTATACCTAAAAGCAAAGATTCCACAACTCTATAAATGTGACACATGGCAGTCTTTAGGCCACTTCTCAATTTATTGTGAATGTAGTACTTTTGTCCACATCATGGCCCTGTAAGCACAATGACCCCGTCTAATTTAACACACATTTAGGGGATCCTTGTCAAAAATGTTTGTCTAAATCCATAACGGTGTAACCAAAAGAATAAAATCACATCTCTAACCTGATGTAAAATGAGGTCCTCCTCAGGAAACAGCTCTTCACAAAACTCACAAGGCAGCATGGTATCTGTGAAAATAACTTACGATATTTAACAAACCAACAACAGAAAAACTCAAAGCATTCTAATCAACACTAATGTACCTGCTGGATCCTGTTCCTGGACTGCACTTGTGCCTGTAGTGAAGTTTGGGTAATTGTTGTTGGGTGGAGAAAGTAGAGAGTTAACAGAGGTGTTAGATGTCTTCCCAATCTTGTGGTCCCAGATTCCACTCCACAGGTTTCCCTCTACTCCCCCAGCCATCGATTCTACATCACTCTGCAGGCTGAGAGCCAACATGTAGTCCAGGCCTGATGAATCTGCATCCAGTGTGAGGTCACTTTGTGGCCACGCACTGCTGCCGCTGCTGCTGCTGCTGCTGGTGCTATTCAAAAAATCACTCTGCCCCAGCACTACAAGAAAAAGAAAATTAGTGATTTCAGAAAACAATTTAAGAAGCAACTACAAGTACCGTAATGGGGGAAAACATATTTCAATGTTTTAGGATTTGTTCCATGTGATTTTTTGATAAACCCTGAATTTTTTCTTTCCACATTGTTGATAAAAAGTTAAATATTGCTGATCAGGCAAATCTCAAAATTTGAATAAACACAATAAAGGTTAGCAATATATGCAATGAGTTCTTTGACAATCAAGGGGCATCTACTGCATGTCTTCTGCTGGCAAAACTGATTTTTATAAAGATGGCCTTACATAAAGAAAGAGTTGACAATAACATTTCGTCATATTTTTATAGGTTACAGACTAAAATCGTTTTAAACAGTGTTTTTTAACTAGATTTATAGATTATGTCAAATGTGGTGATACTACAGAAGAGTTGGAGGTTTAAAAAGTACTCTGTGGGACCACTAGTAGTGCTTGGAGATATGTTTTTATACGTGGGTCCCCGTTTTGTAATCGAGCAAACTCAAGGACTCACATTCTTGCTGCTGGTTTCCAACTATTCCGCTGATTGAGAGTTGGTGGCAGAAAAGCGCAAAGAAGTGTAACAACGTGCCCTCAAATTCAGTGAAGAAAAATATGGCAATAAAAGAAGTATGTAAACAATGCAGGCTTTAAAATATTAGTTAAAATTGGCTTTAGAAATGTTTTATGGTGAAGGAAAGGGATTTGACATGTCTGTTACACCTCATGGGTATACATAATGTGTTTTGGTAAGATACACTGTATGTAAACAGAAAACTCCACAGGGCACCTTTAAATTGCTTTTTAAAATTCTTTAAAGCTACATTGGTTAATCTTTTGCCAATTATATATATATATAAATAAAATAATGAAGCCTGTTGGGTACTCCCCCCCCCCCCCTTCCTTCCCCCCCCCCCCACAGGTAATGTAATAATCAATAGGTCAGTGATAAACTCACAGTGGCTAAATGTATTTCTCGGGGCAGTATTCTTCCAGTCACCTGGGCCTTGAGGTCCCCTTGAAGTGCCGTATACACTTGGATCAAATGGCCGGGGAAAGGCCTGTTGATCTGCTGCACTGATGTTATTATTCTTTGGGCCTCTCTCTTGGGCTCTTAGGAGGTTTCGGATAGAGTGGGCTTCAAACCAGGCCCCTGGAGGCTGCGTTTCAACTGGACTGCGACTTGTCCGGCTGTTGTTCCTCTCTTGGGGAGGTGTAAGGCTTCCACATAAGACCGGGTGCACGGCTTGTTCCCTCAACATTACGTTACACTTACAGTGTACGCAGGGCTCAGTGCGTGTACCGCAATAATCCTCATGTTCTTTGGATTGACTGAAAACAATCTCCAGTTCACAGAATTGGCACGGGACCAGCCGGTGAGAGCATTCAAAGTTCTGAAAGAAACAACAATTATTAAGAAACATAATTTGAAGATTAAATAAATACAACTTGCCTTATAAATAAGGAAGAGAAAGGTTCTTCAGAAATACCTGGTGAACCTCGATACGTTTCTTCTCAATCTTCAAACCACACTTGCATGTAATCTAAAATTAAAGTGAAAATGCTATTAAAAGATACAATCATCCAGTAACAGTCTGACCATTAATGCGGTTTAGATTTTTACCTGAGTATGCTCCTGCTGTTTGTGCTCCTGCAGATCTGACCGGGGCACTGGCTCCTGGCATACATCACACAGTGCGATGTTTCTTCGGCAGTGGATCTCATGGGTAGTGAAATTAGCCTCTGGAATGTCATGTTTGCTAAAAAGGTAAAAGACAATTAGAAAAACCTAATTTCACCACACCAATCGACTGATGACTTGTGCGTACCTTTCTCATACTTACCAATTGCCACAGAACTGTGTATTTTCATCTGCCATGGCTTTACCGAAGACTATGGATAAAGTGTAATGTTAAGTTATTAATTATTGACACAAAGCAGCTTGACAGACATGTACGTCAGGGGATAGTGACTCAGCCTAGCTATGTTTTGCTGACCTTTATCTTTTAATTTTGTTTATAACAGTTACATATGCATGTTTGTAGCTCTGGAAAGGAATTTGTGATAAATTGACATTAGTTCAACAAGATGTATTTAGATTTTCTCTGACATCTACTTTAGATTATACATATACAGCAAACTCTCTTAATGTTAAACATGAATATTACAATTGTCCGCCCCAGTGTTAAACATACACACCTCTATCAAATCAATCAAACTAATTAAACATTGAAAACAAAAGAACAAATCAATCAGAATAAAACAAACAGAACCACGCAAAAACAACCTATTCTGGTTATACTATGCCTCTCCAACCATACGTCTCATATCCATTTAATATGTTGTTTTTAAATATATATTTTAACTTGTTTAAATGTTCTACATGTTTTCACTTCGTTACAACAGTTTTTCCATAAATTAATTCCAAATACAATGATATTATAGCACTACTACTCACTAATTGTTTCTTGAAAATACACATTTATCTCGGATCATGTTGACTCTCATTTAAAAATAGCTCCATGAATAATCAAAGCTAATGTAAAGAGACTGGTTGACAGCTCTCTCGGTTTGCTTACCCAGTGTTTCCCAGCAGGTAGCTAACGTTAGCTGACAACGATGGCCTGGATTAACAAGGAAATTCCCCGTCAAAATTGGTCAACAAGCATTTTGACCCACCTCAAAAAGTTGGACAATGCTAACCGTGTTTGTTGCCTTTAGCTAGCTGCGTAGCTTAACATTAAATACCTCGTTAGCAACCAACACGTAGCGTTAATTTAGCTAACCTAACTAACTTTATAGCTACCAAGCCAAGTAGCTAATGTGCCACCCGGTCCAAGCAAATTGAAGACAGTTGTTATGATGTTACTATTTGTCAATGAATTCGCCTCTGTAGAATATCTAACTAAAAATAAACGCGTAGACGACAGCTAAGCTAACTATTTGATAATATCTTGGAAACAGTTCGTTATTTCCTCCTTGCTCTGTTGATATTGGGTCATTTGTACCCCGATTACGGTCTTTCAGGCTGTCTACGTACACATCCCTTACGCCTCCTTTAACATTGGCACAACCAAACCAAAACCTAAGATAACAGTTTATATAATTACACTAAGTCGAAACGCAATAGAATGGTGGTCTAAGGGTGTAAGGTGCGTATATATTATAGAGGTTAATGGTTGAAGCTCACTGTAAATCCGAACTCAGGGCAGAAAATGATAGCGTGTTCTCCAGGGTCGATTTTGATTGGTTAAGTAAACACCGTGCGCTTGTAAAAACATCTCGGGTGACTCCCCTACTTTTAATTTCTATCGGATATCTTATATTACCATCTTCTAAAATTATGATAAAGGTGCCAAGGCTATATACATTAATGACCTTTCAGAAACCATTTTAGCAAACAAGTACTCCGTAACTTTGTGGTTTAACTTCCTGTCTACATCGGAAGTGGGGATGTGTCACTGTAATAATAGTCACGGTGACTGGTCGGAATGTGTTGGTATTTGTGTTTAATTATGTTTATAATATATTATAACCTAACAGAAGTTGTTCAAATGGCCGTTTAAAACATCTTAATACAGTATTTGTTCAACCAAAGCAGTGGACTCATTTTGTTTGTTACACTGTTACATAGTGTTATATATGACATTATTATTATTATTATTATTATTATTATTATTATTATTATTATGTAATAAGCCATTAACTCTCAATTGTATTATCAATAAAATATGTATTACATAGTTTGGTGACAATTTGTATTTTAATTAATTTCAAAAGGTTTCCATCATCTGCATCCATGTTAAAAACATATACACTCATAAAATATATATATTTGAAAAATATGTTTGCAAAACTGAAGGATTGTAATACTTCACTTGTATCCTTCAATCTCCGTCTGTACAGACTTTAAGACATTCAGTATACACAAAATTAAAATCGACACATTATCCTTTCAGTGTTTATTGAGTTTTTGATCTAACAATACTGTGTCATAGAAGACATTTTCATTTTTGTAAGGCACAGTTTTGTTCAGATAAAACACTGATCTTATTTACAGCACATGTTTGAACGCACTACATACATCCTACACCTCCTCTGTCAAAATGACCCATCAATGATTGGACCATTATTGTAAATATATAAAACTTTTAATTAATTTCAAAGCCCTTGTTCTTTATTTGAAAAGGTAAATCTACCAATTTATTTTACAACGTAATACGAAATGTAACTCCATGCCAAACTTTAAAAAACAAAATTATGAGAAAAAGCAATCCATTTAAAAAACATGTGACTACATTGAAAGAAAGGACTAGTTGCATATCCAAATGAGATCTTTGAAATAACTTGGTCTTGTAAAATATATTGATATGCCTATAGATGATTACCTTAATTGCTGGCTTGATCTTTTTCCCCAAAACAGGGCTTAAAAGTTTGTTTTTTTTACATTGTTGAAAGGCTTGTAAAAAGTAATACATTATAAAATGAACACTCTACTGCACCCAATCACATTGGTCGGTTCCTGGTGATGCATCAAGTTATCAAACAGCCCTAATTGGTTACATGATTGTCTGATATGAATTTATGTCCATTATGAAAACGGTTATAGACCAATTCCCTTGCTTAAAGTTTGCCAAATAAAACAATTTTCAGGAATACTAGCTGCATTAGTTTGTAAAAGGATGGCATAACAAACAGCCCTGCTGTTGTAGCCAGAGTGAAGCACAGTTAGGACCATGATACATGCACCAGGACTAATAAAGACGTCTGTGGAAAAACTATATATACCTCAGGTCACCCATCTTCATCGTGCACAGGTGCATTATTGCTCTATTTTATAATCCAAGGGAGAAATATTCAGAGAAAAGAAAAATAGTACCAGCATTGAACGATCAAATATGCAGATTTCCAGAATTAAATCGGCACCACAAAAATTAGGTGAAATGACAGTAAAACAAAAAATTCACATTAGACTATTTTTGCTGTTGACGGAATGATTTCCACTCACTTTATGGAGTCATGATTACAAAAGCTTTAAGTGACTATTAATAATAACTATGAAGCTGTATCACTGTAAGCACCATATCTTGAATTATATTATTTTAATTAAGAAAATAGCCAAAATGTGCTAAACACAATATTGTATTACAAAATTGAAATGTATATAATGCAGTCGATGGTGGTGTTTTTCATGGGGCAAGAACAAAGGCATCTCACAATCGTCTCTCACAGCATCTCTTCACGTGTAACTGTCAATAGGAAGCTTGTTAGCATTCTTGGGATATCAGACACACAACCAGCTTGTGACTGAGAGCTATACATTATATACCGGTGCATTTTGGTGCCCGTCTTCATATCCGACTGAAAATACCTTCCACACACTTGTTCTGTTATCCTGTGTTCATCCAAGATCTATTTCATGTCACTACTTTTCTTACTGTCTTTACTCTCCACTGTACACTGATGACAGACATCTAAAAAAAAAAGATTGTGATATTTGGTCAGTCTCTGTAATTACAATAGCTAAAAGTTAACAAAAAGAAAATTTCCTATCAATAACTAGGAAGTGTTTAGACAATCAAAACACTGTACACCAACTTCTGAAGAAAAAAGAAAGCTGGTTTTCACTTTAACTTCCAAATTTCCATTGGTCCAATATAAAATTCAGTAGGTTGCTCTTACAGAGTCGTAAACCACAGTCCTGTGAAAAAATATTCATACTACACTATTGTATATGATCTAGAGTGGCAAAATCGAAGAAAGGGCTCAAAGACAGCATAAAAGACAACAGAAGGAATACAAAGGAACAGTACAGTACAAACATTCATGAAATGAAAAGAAGAAGGCACAGATTTAAAGAGTTGAGACTAGAAGTCATAGAGGTAGCAGAGGTCACAGAGAGGGACAAAGGAGGAAAAAGAAACTGTTTAAAAACAAAAAAGGGGGAGATGTGTGATGAAATGTCTATCTGTCCTTGGATCCAAGCTTCTCGATTAAGTCCTGCAGGGGAGCAAGCTCTCGCCTGTCGATAAGGTTGAACTCCTACAAGAAAAAATAACAATTAATATCAGATTGGTTCAAATTAAAAGAAGTTCATACGACACGTTTTTGCGGCCCATACACAATCTGACTAGAGTTCCTCTATAAAAAATAAATAAGGTCAAAAGTAGCAGTAGCATTGTTATGTTTAGAGGCCCAATGCAGTGCTTAACACTCAATGGAGTTAACTTACATTATACATATAACTCGGCACTTTGGATAAAAATCACACCACACATGCAAGAATCTTCCTACCATTTCACTTTTTAAGATCCTTTTAGACATATATTCTTGAAAATTGCTGAGTTTATCTGTTTGTTCAAGTAGCCAAGGCTTTTTGGCTCTCATGCACAGATCTATCGTTGGGGGAAAAGATCCACACTGACTCTGTTCCAACAGGACTTTTGCAGATACAAATGCTTACATAATAATTGCCATCTGGCAAAAACCAGACTAGGCGTTGCAGGGCGTTAGGTACATTGTAAGAAACAAGAGTATTTACTGGCACATCCCATTAAGAAGTCTTGTTATCTTGGTTTTAGCACAGATGGAGAGCACTTCTTTTCATTTCAGTGTAGGAAAAAATGTCCATCAATTTTAATAAACGAAGTGTTGCTGGCAAAGTCTCTCTCCTCATCGTCATGTCTGCCGCTTTCAAACTGGACAATTGAAAGTTTTATTCCTAGTCTGACTGGTTTGCATGCTACATGCACATCACACATAAGGTTGTCGTTATCTTGTCGATTGTTTTACCTGTATGACTGTTTTTAGTCACACATGAGCCTTTACAGAAATGTTAATAGATCCTCAGCAGCCAGAGCAACTTTCTCGGGAGTCCTTTTCAAACATGTAACAACATGTCAAATTGGCATTTAATCATATATGGCTAACAGTGCAGGTCTGAATGGGGATTTAGATACACAGAAGTGAATCATACCGTTTAGGAGGATAATCTCACCTGAACAAAGAAAATGAAGTGCTTGAAGGAGGTGTTGAGGTGGGCCTCCTCCTGCAGCTGCATCACAGAGTCAAAATGTTGGTGGTAGATGTGAGCGTAAACCCTGAACAGACGCTTCAGGATGGTTTTGGCCACAGACATGAAGTTCTTAGGGAAGGGAACTCCTGTGGGACAGAACGTGGTGGAAAATGCTGATGTCAAGAGAAGAGCATGTGCGGTTTCTAATCAACATTTGAGCATGAGTAAGGACAGTGGTAGAAAAATCTCTCAGTCCACACAAAGTTGCACGGCCTGCAGAGAGGAGATACAGCGCAGTCAGATGGTAGTGACACATTTGTGTTGCGTTTCCTCTGTTCTCCACCACATTGAGTTTGATATGAAACATTGACTAAGATATTAAAACTGAAAGTTGATGCTTTTAATCTCATACATTCACATCATTTCTACACCGTCCATTTTATTTAATTGCAGTCTTATTATACACCGTCCTTCAATCTAGGGCACCAAATGAAACTAGCATTTTGGAGCACATATTTTGCATTAATCTACGACACAGGAAATGCAGTGATCTCCACTTCTTGTTTGTTTTGGGGGCTTTCTGCTACAGTCTGCTCTGCAGCATGTGATGCACATGATCAGTTGGACTGAAGTCAACTGGCTTGAACAGTCAATAACATTATACTATTTCTTCCCTTGGTTGACTTGTCTGTGTGTTTAGGGTCATGTTGCTTGGGCTGCACCAAACATTCAAAGTTTCATTCATAATGTTGACATTCAAATTCTAAAAACAACATTTGAATGATGCGCAGCTTTTTTTGTTTTGCATGTCTATTCTATTTGTGTACCGTTGCAGATACAAATTAGACTACACTAATATTATCAGTATTATAATATTTGTATTAGATTCTAGTGGCGGCTGCGTAGGATTGTTTCCGTCTCATGTGATCCAAACATTTCCAACAACTCCACAGCATTGTTAACTCCTAAAGTAAAAATGTATTAAAAAAAGATGGAAGTAATCATTTCAAATATTCACATGTTTTCAATCTAACAAAATATTTCGCTTCAATCCATATTTGTTGGAGTTAAGCCTTTCAAATTCAACTTTTTAACCGTTTGTTCTCCTGCTTGCTGCACACAAAGGGAGGCACGTTCCTGTATAAACTGGGCAGGCTGCAGCAATCTATCCGCACTATAAAATACATTTATATAAATCACAAAAAAATTAAATTTTCCTCCATTTTTTTAGGTTGCTGATGTCAAAGACAATGACAGATATTTA
This sequence comes from Cottoperca gobio, assembly GCF_900634415.1. Taxonomy (NCBI): domain Eukaryota; kingdom Metazoa; phylum Chordata; class Actinopteri; order Perciformes; family Bovichtidae; genus Cottoperca; species Cottoperca gobio. The sequence goes on from NC_041363.1 coordinate 11,783,299, forward strand.
AAGCTTCATTCGGGAAAAAACGCAATAGAAGCTTCATAAAAGGGCATTCTGGTACAGCCCTACCTGCTGCGTTGGACTATGTATAAAAAAGGCTATGAGAGTTACACTGTTCGGGATGTGAACCCTTTCAAACACATGAAATCAGTTCATACAGAATCATAGTTAAATACAGTATATATCAAATGAGAAACATATGAGAGTCTAGACTGTTGGACAGAAGAAAGAAAAAGTATTGAGTATTGAAGAAGCAGAGAAGGCAGACAATGTAAAGGTAAAGTTACAGAGAAGAGAAATGTCAACTTTGCCTGTGAAAAAAGAAAAGTATTATAATCCAATAAAAGGGATGTATGCAACAATTGCTCTGTGTGCTGGAGAACAATTTAGTGTTGGTTTTACTAGTGACAGAAAGCTGTTGGGTGATTCATAGATGCGTAATACCCTTTTGCAAAAGGTGAAACAGCAACCAAATCATGCAGAGAAGCTTTTACTGAAAGTTTGTTTCCAGCCTGCTGAAAATTAAAATTCCTTATTAATCAAAACTCACCAATCTTGGAAGGAAAAAGTGTCTCATCATCCAGTTGATCCTGCACCCAGGTCATCAGGTAGTCAATATACTTGGGCGCAGAGCATTTGATGGGCTTCTTAATATTGGTGCCATCAGCCCAGTGATACTCGTATCTAAAGAGAAACAACAAAATAAATCGCCACCTCTTGTATTATTGGCTTGATTCATTAGTTACAGCAGATTTGCATATGAGAAATGAACGCTCTACGTTTAACGTGCACTTATTCTGCCAAGAGAAAACATCATCTAGTATTAGATAAGCTATAAAAAAAAGGAAGCGCAGAACAGCGGAAATGTATAATTAGCTACAATCATATTCTTGATGGCGGCTATGCAAACAGGAAGTGAACCGCTGCCTCTTCCTCCCGATTACAGACTGAACACAGACAGAATTGGCAGCAGAGAGGATAGAGGAAGTGCCAAATCTAAATTCTAAGTATACAGCCTCTACAGGGACCACATGCAAAGTTTAATTCCTGTTTTCCTCATGTTACTTTCAGATGATGCATTTTAATTTCATTCACTTTAACCGTCTCAGCCATTCAAAATCAGAATCCACAGTTGGGTTCTTTTAAACACACGACGCATCATTTCCCAAATTAAACTTTTATCAATTAAACTTCATGATGAAGATGTGGTGTCTCACAAGCCTTGATTTCAGATTTTACTCTACATTTTTGTTCAGTCTAAGATTTATTTTGTTTTCTCTCAACACCTATAGTATCCTATAGTACATCTGGGAGTATAATCACCTTCATTTCACTCAAAATTAAAAATTGACACACTTGAACTTGCTTAAAACTTTATTTCATTAATTGACTGTAATCATAAATTAAGTTTAAACCAGGCATACATTTCAGCTCAGGTCCTTGATGTAAAAAATGTTCATCATGGCTAGAACACTGAGACGGGTAAAGAGTATCTCTCATAGCTCATATACACAGAAACATGCAATCCCTACTTATCGCTACATCGTGTTTCTCTTCTGCTGTAAATGTGCCATTCTTAACAAATGTTTTATAAAATCATTTGACTGTAGATGCGTTATAAAGCCCTGTATTACTGTGCTGCTGTAGAGCCACACACCTCTCATTATTGATTCTGATTGTTATTTGCGTTTTGTAATGATCATCAAAGCGTTTTGTGACACAATCATAAAAAGGACACTGTTGGCTGTTACCTTGGTCCAGCAGACATCACAGAGCAGCTGGTCTCAGTGCAGAACTCGGTGATGGTGCCGTACAGCATGTTGATCTGGTTAAAGAAGTCCACCGCTGAAAGAAAGGGTTCATTGTAATTATGTTCTCTCGGAATGTTCATTCTTGTAAAAATAGCGGTTTTTTTTATATATATATATATAGTATATTATATATAGTCTATATATATATATATATATATATATATATATATATATATATATATATATATATATATATATATATATATATATATATATATATATACACACACACAGAATATACTATTTAAGTTATATTTTATGCCTTATTATTACTTGCAGTACTCATGTTTAGACTCTCATTTTGTTTTTACTTGCATGACCTTCCTTTCTAAGATGTTCAATGCCAACGACTAAAAATAAAGAACTAAATAGAACCACATTTATGTGTGAATGCTGCATTTTCACCTAATGACTATTTCATATTTTTTGTGAACTGTTCTTTAATTTCTGTTTCAAATAATTCTGCTTTTACTACCGCAGCTAACTTTGTTTCTGTGACCGATAATTGACTTATTTGGTTTGCGTTTCTGTTTTGACCACACTTTTCTTCCTTTCTTTACCACTTGGTGATGTAAATGTTTAACCACTACACAGGGATCATTTATGTTTAGACATTTAAAATGGTAGTTTGTGGACTGAGTGATGTTGTCTATAAATATGTTTATAATTGGATTCATCAACTCACTGTTGACAGCAATCCACTCATTGAGATCCTCTCCCTCAGGCAGCATGACAGCCTGCCTCAAGTTCCCGCTGCCCAGTGTTGCCTCAGCGTGTTTAAGCAGCTCATACTGGTGGGAGCCCTCTGGGATGTTCTTCTTCGGCTTGAATGTCTTGGATGAGCGACTGCCACTGCAAAGAAACAAACGTGGAGCTGAGCAATTGTCTGCACGCCCAGCAGGACAGTGACATGTTTAAAAGGCTTGTTTAGGAGTAGATGCTCCTCTTGGGCCTTCACATGTGAGGATCCTTCCTGTTTAGTTTGTGCAATCAGCAGCTGCTGGAAGACATTATGGTGAACATCATTGTGTCTCGCAGACACGACCACGAGTAAAACTTCTCTTGCTCCTTTTAGATTCTGTTCTCAAGTTTACAACTCATTTTAATTTGTTGACCAAAACAACATTTTACTAACTGCTAACATGGTTTTGTTTCTAGTTGTCTTGTATACTGTAACACTCTATATACTGGCCAACCAAAAGCAGGCATTGCGAAATCTACTGACCATTCATAATGCTCCTGCCACGGTTTGAACACATTTATTTTTATGAGAGATCATACATTATAACTCCTGTTTTGCACAACCTGCACTGGCTCCCTGCATATTTTAGAATATATTTTAAAGTCTTTCTCTTCGTTTTTAATGTACTAATTGGCCTTGCCCCCTTGTACATCACAGACTCCCTATATTTTTGATCCTCCACAGCCTCTCTTTTAACTGTTCCCAAGGATGCCACAAAAACCTTTTCAGATGCTACTTTTTTTTCAACCACAGTGCCACAAAAACATGGAACACTTTGAAAATGAAAGTTGCTGACTCAGTGGACAGTTTCAAATGATAACTCAAAACGTATATTTTTTAATATGGCCTATAACTAGCAGATGTCTGTTTTTAGTCTTTTATGATTTTCTCTTATTTTTTAGATCACGAGAACACTAATTTTCTCCCTTCCTCCTTGTGTTTGTGTATTGTTTTGAACGTGTTTTTTGGTGGTTTTGTTCTTTGCTGCTGAATTGTCAAGCACGTTGTGGCTGAATGCTGTGCATGATAAGTGCTATATAAATAAAGTTGCTTGATTCATTAATCTATTAAATGAATACTGAAACGATAATCGCAGCCATTCGTTCAAACGTTTGTCAACTTGCTCGTTTTCAGTTTGACAGAAGCATGACTACACAATCTGTGTCATTTAAATTAAGTTATGGTGATTATTACCGACTTGGTGCAACGGACAGGAAATGTGACAGTGGCACTGTAAACAACGAGACCGTCAATCACATTGCTCGACGTTAAGCAACCTCCCAACGAGGTTTAGTATCGCAAGGCGTGAATGATGACTAATGTTAACATCGTCTAGTCGTATCTGAATTAATAGGAAAAGTGATAATATCAGCTAAATTGGCTAACCAACCGTAAGCTAGCGTCAATAATCATGCTAGCCAAGTTATCTAACGTTAGTTAAAAAAGTTACAGATGGCGAGTGCTGGGAACCTATAAATAAACACAGATCACAAATAATGTTACGACGACGAATGATAAGCATACGTAAGAGAATGCAGTTTAAGTTTAACCTACACTTATTAGGATTACAATGCGTTTAGCTTGCTTGTTTTCTGTAACGGTGTCTTACTTTGACGCCAGTTACTTCCCTTGATGGAACTTCGTAGCTAACGTTAACCGCAAGCTCCGTCTGTAACTTAGCACGCGACTAACTTTACTTACAACAGGAAGCTCATCTTGGCGAAGCAGTCGTCGAAGAGCCTCGATTACAACTCCTAACTCTGGTTTAGTAAACAGAGATGTGTTTCACAATTAGACACAAGGAACCACTTGTCAACGACGCCTGCTAACAGTAAGGCTAACATGAACTGCACCCACAGTGGCTCTTCCTCTATCGGCTCTCTGTAGCTGCCCGCCAGGCAGACTGTCGCCCCCTGCCGACTGTGTGCAGCTACTACAACTCTCCTCATACATTTATGACTAAATGTATAACTTTATTACTTTTTACTTGCTTGTTTATTTTCTAAATAGATTATTTTTTAACAAAACAATACATAATAAATGTGGTGAGCATATTCAATCAAGTACAAATACAAGTGTTTTAAACTTCCCAAAAGCATATAGAGTAGTAGTAGTAGCTCCAACTCGACCAGCTAAATGCTGCTTCCATGCCTTTTAAACATATGTATAGATAAATAAATAAATAAATATAGATAGATAGATAGATAGATAGATAGATAGATAGATAGATAGATAGATAGATAGATAGATAGATAGACACTTACTACTGTAAGTATGTATTTCCAAAGAAATTCACTAAATTATGAATACAACACTTACTGGAGAATTTGTATAATATATTATTACTACTTTTGCTTAAGGAACATATATGAATAATTGTTAGTAAATTATCTACATACATTTACTCAAGTACAGTACTGTACTTATTTGTACATTACTTGACTATTTCAATTTAATATACCTAATGCTTTACTACATTTCAGATTGATATATTAAACTTTTTCCCTACACCTCCCTGCTGCTGTAGGGACGGTTCATGTAATTGGAAACGTACAGTAATATCTATTCTCTGCAGTAGAGGTGTGGCACCAGATATCAACAGTGACGCAGGCCCCATACGTGCAGGGGGAGGGCTTTAAAGCCTCGCTGCCCCGTCTCTTCCTCCTCCACAGACGTCGCTCTGTCAGCCCGGGTGGTGGTGTGTTACGTAACCGGCCGCGGCGTCTCTTCTCCGGTCAGAATGGCAGCGATCAGGACTCTCAGGAAACTGTGCCAACACTCCCAGCATCAAGTCTGTAAACTACACACGTCCGCCTCGAGGTGAGTGTTGTCAGCAGGGCTGAAATCTCATGTAATGTTGGTAAATGTAATGTGCCGCGCGTTTTTTTTTATTTCAAACATGAGTCGATATGTTTATGTATCTTAAATATATGTATTTATTTGCTGGTCGTCTGCAAGTTGTGTGTACATGGATAACAGATCGTGCGTTTAGTTATGGGTGGTTGATTAATGTTATTGTACTAAATGTCCTCAGTTGTTCACGTTTTGCTGCGCCCCTAGCGTTATGCCGGTAACATTGCAGCAGCCGGCTGGCTGATGAAATCGGTCTCAATCCTTGCACCCAGGAGTTTTGGGACCCAGGTTTCAGCTGGAGACCGAGGTGTTGGTCTGCACACAAGGAAATTATAATATCCATCCTGATAACAGCAGAAATAATGTATTGTATTGTATTATAATGAGAGGACATGTTATCATGCAGATGGCAACTTTGCAGCATATCGTGCATATATTTATTGGAAACGTGCTGAGTTTGGCATGACTGAGATAAACGTAATGTTGTACACACGCCTTAAAAGCTCGTGTTGAACCTGCACATGATCTTCAGCTCCAGAGGCACAAGATTATTTAAAACATTTCACATGTTATGCATTAGTTGGTAATCTGTATCACAACATAGACACAACTTCAAAGCATTAATTAAATGTCATTACACAAATAACTCAACAGGCTTGACATTAAAATACAAACAGCAAAAAGTAATTTGTACAGAAGAATACAATAGATAATAAAAATGCAACAACAGCAAAAGAAGAGAAACAACTGGTGTGTCTCAGTTAGCATGGGCTGTTTAACACTGCTATGTGGCCATACATTTGAAAGAGCCATTCTCACCTTTAGTAGACCGGCTTTGTGTTTTTAAATTCGTATATGCCCTGTAATCTCAACACATTTCCTCTGGGACCTGACCCCATGGTCTCCTCAAAGATGTGACTTTCTGTGAGGTTTAATTCGTTTTGGCAGAATAAAGGAGTGGTTACATCACTGTTGATGGCTCATTATGTTTCAGTTATTAGATCCTGCTCTCTGCTTGTTATATAATGAATAACCATCTTGTCACTTTTGAACAAAGCAGCAGGGCAGGTCATTCCAGTTCGCATACAGTGACTAATGTTAAATATCAGTTTTAACCATGAAGTGCCCCAGACTTCTGTACTCCTTTGAGTTCTCTTGCCTGAATGTAATATACTGTAACTCTACATTACAAGTGCTTATGAAGCACATGCTCTGTCAGGTGGAAATGTACTGCGTCTAATTTTAGAGGCTTGACTTGGTGCTCAGCCAGGCTGGATGGTTGAGATTGATTACAGGTTTCTGGTGTCAAATGTCTGTTCATTGGCAAGGAGACCAAATCCTTGAGGCAAATTGATAAGTGACAGTAAATTCATCCTGTAAATAATAATCAAGTCAAGTTGAAAGAATGTGAAATTATTAGCTTACTTGTCTTGATTTTGTGGTTTAATTACTTTTTGGTGGCTTGTGATCATAATAATTAAGACTTTTAAAAAATAAAACTTGTACATTTGAATTGGAAAAGTGTAATAAATAGACAAATTGAAAAAATAGTTTGTTGCAGTCCTACTTTGAGTGACAAATGTACGCCTTATTTATGTGCCTGAATAACAGCAAAGTAAGTTATTGACTGTTTGTCCTCTGACTCGGGTCTTTTTGCATTTCAACTCTCAGACAAGAAGCGGTGGTCATCTCAGGAAAGAAACTAGCACGGCAGATTCGAGAGGAGGCCCGCGGCGACGTGGAGAAATGGGTTTTAGCCGGCCACAGGAGACCCCACCTGAGTGTGGTTCTGGTGGGAGAAAACCCAGCCAGTCACTCGTACGTCCTGAATAAGACACGAGCTGCAGCTGATGTCGGTAAGAAAAAACTCCCACACTCTTCATAAGTATGTGTAAACACCACTTTTTCACAATATAAGAACAAAAGAACAAATGGCTGTGTTTTTTAGTGGTTTTCTCTCGTCAACCTCCCACAGGAATCTCTAGTGAGACAATTCTCAAGCACTCAGACATCAGTGAGGAGGAGTTATTGGACCTGATCTACAAACTTAACACAGACCATCGTGTGGATGGGCTGCTGGTCCAGCTGCCACTGCCAGGTACAGAGACACTATAACAGAAAGATTAACATTGAGTAGAGGGGCTGCTTTGTGTCATGGTATGTGCTGTTGTCAGCCAAGATGAAAATGAAAGGCTGATATTACAGCCGCCGTATCTGTCAGTACATACGTTACAGCACAAACTTAGCAACGATTTTCTTTTTTGTTAAAGGAAAACACCTATTTATGCTTAAACTAGTTGTATTTGTCAACTTTTTACAAACTCATCTGTGTTCTTGAACAAAATCTGTGCGATGTAGTTGTCCTGACTGTAACGTTTCTTTGTTTTCTGACAGGTCACATTGATGAGCGCGCAATCTGCAATGCCGTTTCCCCTACCAAGGACGTGGACGGCTTCCACGTTGTAAATGTGGGTCGCCTGTGCCTGGATCAGTCCACCATGCTCCCTGCCACTCCTTGGGGAGTCTGGGAAATAATTAAACGCACAGGTAACAACCGGAGCGATAACTTCCTTTTTGTTTTAGGGTTAAAAAAGAAGCTAAACATCCATCTAAACCAATAATCCGAATTCTCATCTTCCAGGTATTCCTACTATTGGGAAGAATGTGGTGGTTGCAGGACGCTCCAAGAATGTGGGCATGCCCATTGCCATGTTACTGCATACAGACGGAAGCCATGAGAGGCCCGGAGGTTGGTTACTATGCATATGCATTTAAAGATGGAGGGTTTAAATATGCAGTATGAATACTAAATGTTATTTGTCTTGCAGGCGATGCCACGGTCACCATTTCTCACCGTTACACTCCAAAAGAGCAACTTAGCCAACACACTAAAATCGCTGATATCATCGTGGCTGCTGCAGGTTTGTGTCACTGTTTGTTTGTCTGCATCCAGCAATTACTGAACTGTTTTAAAGGAATACTTCACCTGCAGAATGATCATTTGTATATCAAATTATTCACCCTGTGTTACCGTGAGTTCTTGACGAAAACTTGTTTTTTTCTTGCATTCCTCTTCGGTGAACGAAGAATCTAAAAACAGAGAAGAGTATTGACGAATTGAAGTAAATAGGTGCCACATGTAACAGCAGCAAAACTATCTTAAAACATACGTTTAAACTCATGCATCATAATCTAAGTCTCATGCTCACTACCTCCCAAACGCATGTATTTAGATAACTCCTTACTATTTACAACACGTTCGCAGATGAGTTTCCCGCCTGCACGACCGTGAGTCTGTTTTTAAATAGTACGGTTTGAGTGAAAATGCATGCGTTTGGGAAGTAGTGAGCATACGACTGGATAAAAAAGACTTGGATTATACTGCACAAGTTGTGTGAGAGTTTGCAAACTGATGTTTTCAAGTAGTTCTGCTGTTAATTAAACGTTGACCCCATTCACTTCAATTCATCAAGACTGCAAATGGTCACAAATGATGGTGATTTTCTTTTGGTGAAGGATTCCTTTAAATCTTCTCTTTCTTATCGTCCTACATACTTTTCTCTGTTGTCTAACTGTACTGTGTGTTTTTACCCAACTATCAGGGATTCCAAACCTCATTACTTCGGATATGATTAAAGAGGGAGCAGCGGTGATTGACGTTGGAATAAACAGAGTGCAGGACCCGGTCACCGGGAAGAGCAGACTGGTTGGAGATGTGGATTTTGAAGGTAAGGAAGGACGGCTAGCGTGATCTTATTTCTGCATGTACATGCTTGGTGTCTCGGGTGTCTGTGACCTCATACCTTCTCCTGTCTATATTCAGGCGTGAGACAGAAGGCGGGCTTCATTACCCCTGTCCCCGGAGGTGTGGGACCCATGACCGTGGCAATGCTCATGAAGAACACTATCAAAGCAGCTAAGAACGTTCTGCTGTTTCCCCCAGAGAGGATCCGCATGGCGGCTGCGTCCTAATGGGTCAAAGAAAATCCTTGCAACAGCGACACATTCCACCCACTCCAAACACTACCACCCTCATTTTTTACCCGGAACAACCCGGCGAGCTCCCCTTGCACACGGACTGGAAAGATGATAGCTTTAAGACTCTTCCTGCTGACATCTTTAACCTTTCCCAACTTCAAGTCCAGCCATGTTTTGACTGTTACATTCACTAATGCTGCTGCGTCTTTTATGTAACATCATTTTCAGTATTTATCATTTGCAATTTATTTCTCTAGGGTTTTAAGGAATACGGAATCTTGAAATGATATTTTATTTATTACTACATTGACATCATATTTAAACATGAATGGGGGCAGGTTACAGCATTTAACACTCGGCTGGTACGCAATTAAAGCCGAGTGTTTGACTGTTGGGATTTTTTCAGTTAGTTAAGCCTTATGTACCAATAGTGATAAGGGCTAACATCATCAGGAACAAGTATGTTTATGAAGCTTTAAAAATTCACAATTGCCTTTGTAAAAACTTTTAAATAAATATTGCAAATATGTTCTCACATTGGTGCTTTCTGTTCTCAGAGGTTGTCTCCCTTTTACATTGTATAACAGTGGCCATGATCTTGTACTCCTACTCTCTTTTACAGTATCAAATTCACATTAACGCACTCGTTCCAAATATAACCCACTCCTCAGCCCCTATCATTAAAGGTAGTTGCCTCTCCGTACCAGTATTGAATAACCACATGTTCACGTCATCACCTTTTGATACAACTTACCGTTTATAGGCATCATAACCACCACAGATATCTGAGTCTATGGTCTCTCACTAGATTTGAACTAGGTGTTTTATTTCAGATTATTACCCTCTTTTCAAATCATATCCTGATGTATAAACTGACTCTTTTGACAACAATGCTCAATTATTAGTGTGACCCACATATCTGATACACATTAGAACTTTTTTTTGAGGCAGACCTTCACCCTTTACACACAAAAATTGAGATTTACTCACAAAAATGTTGCTAATTTCAATGCTGTTTGAATTCAAATTAAGATTTAAACGAAAAAAGCAACAGTAACTCTGACAACATTCTATTTAAACTAACATTTCATTAAGTTTCTTTGCAGTTTCAGATTTTTCAACCAAAACATGATTATTTTGTCAAATTCTAGATTAAGAATTCATTAGAAAATGTGTCAGATTAAGCCAGTGGTTCCATTTTTTTTGGCTTTTGATCCCTTAAATCAAAAACAAAGATCATCACGTTGGTGTGATCTCTCATTACAGGTTATGGCCTTAGTGTGGATGAATTAGTTTAACCAAAGAGGGATTTTCCCCTAATAATATAACACTCAAGAGGCCATTCTGCATAATGTTTACATTTACTTTTAATACTTTGAGTACACTTTTCTGATATTTCTTTACTTTTGCATTAACAAGATTATTACCTGTACATTTACACATTTGAATACACCATTTACTTTCCCCAGGAACAATAATAACACAAACATATAAGCAATAGTAAACATATCAGAATCAGAAATCCTTTATTGGTCCCACAACGGGGAAATTTACCTTATTACAGCAAAAGAACAAGAAAATGAAATGGCGAGTACACAATTAAATAGAATAAAATAGAGTAAATGTACAGATATATGTTTACATTTCAGATATTTTACTCAAGTTAAAGTAGTAATACTACAGTGTACAAATACTCCGTTTCAAGTAAAGGTCCTGCATTCAAAATCTTACTTAAATTAAAATTTTAAAGTATTAGCATCAAAAATCATAAACTTCATTACTGGATTAGAATAATTAATTAATTGTTTTAAATCATTTGATATACTTATGGGTAGTTTAATACATCATTATTTATTAGTTAATTTATATTCTATATCAATAATCTAAATCTGCAAAGTCACTAGTAACTAAAGCTATCAAATACATGCAGTGTAAATAAACTGCTTTTAAAATGTAGTGGTGTAGCATATTATGAAAATACTGAAGTAAAGTGCCTTAAAATTCTAATTAGGTTACGTAAATGTACTTAGTTAAACTACACCAATGGTTGCCTGTAAATAACGGGTTACAAACGTTCAGATTCAGGAGACTCGGGAGAAATAATGGATGAAGAATCATGCCCAAGATAATTCAGATAGGAACTGATCTGTTTTGGTATATAACGCCATCCCTGATAAAGAAATACTTCTAAGTGTTTACTCATGTCCATATGCTAGGTAAACTAAAGTAGGAACTAGGAACCTTAATAATGTATTTACGGACGCCGACGGAAAGGAATAAAAGACGCGCAGACTTCCGTAAACTAACCAGCCTTCTATGGCCGCTGCTGCAGCACAGTTTCTACTTTTATGATCTTCAACCAGGTTTTTCGTTTGGTTTTATGCTCGTTTTTTGTTTTTTTTTACTAAATGATGGATCACAGCAGATCACCTGACAGAGTTGGCCGAGAGAAAAAACTCGAGAAGAAGAAGAAACGGAGACGGTCCCCCTCCTCTTCTTCTTCATCATCGTCGTCTTCCTCATCCGGCAGCAGCAGGAGTCGAAGCAGATCGTCAAAGAAAACATCACTCAAAAGTCAAGGTTGGGACTTTAAATAAGTGTTCCTTCTGGAAAGAATAATTTATATTTTAATACCTTGGAAACTACATTTCCAGAACAACAATTGCTTCTAAGAATATGCTACTAAAAAAATAACTTCACATGTTGGACAGATTCTGTAATGAGGAAGAGGTATTGTCCATATGTTTGCAATTTTGTTGACCAATATCCACATTAAAGCCTATTTTAAATGTACACCTTTAAACATTATGTTAAATGTATCCCGGTACTGTAAACCTAATATTATACTGAAGGGATACTATTCATCTTATTTAGTCTCTTAATATTTTTTTTCTCTTTTCGTGTCATAATGTTTGTTTGTTATTTGTATTGTTTTGCTTGTATTGCATTTGAAAAATGAACAAATAAATAAATGAATTAGGGAGCTTTAACATTTAGCATTAAAGTCTTATTACCAAATAACTCTGTTGAACTTCTTCTGTTTCCCTCAGATGTAAAAACACAAAAAAAGAAGCGCAGAAGCTCCTCTTCCTCTTCTTCATCCTCCTCTTCTTCCTCCTCTTCTTCATCCTCGTCGAGTGACGAAAAGACAAAGAAGAAGAAGAAGAAAAGTAAATCCAAGAAAAGTAAGTCGAAGAAGAAAAAGGCAAAGCTGAAGAAGCAGAAGAAAAAGGATAAAAAGAAGAAAGAGAAGCTGAAGAAGAAAGAGAAAGAGAAGGAGAAGAAGAAAGCAGAGGTGGTGTTGCCCAGTCCTCCAGTGGAGAAGCCTCCATCTTACCTGGAGGTGTGGCAGAGTGATGAGGGGGCAGTGGAGCTGGGACCTGGTGGGACATTACATTATTTCAGGGTTTTTAAATATATATTATGGCATTTTACCCTCTGGTTGTTGAAATGATGTAGAAGGATCAGAATCACTAATTAGGCAAAAATAGTTGCAACTTCTCAAATGTGAGGATTTGCTGTATTTCTGTTTTATATCACTGCAAATTGAACTTGTTTTGGACTGTTGGTCGGACCAAACAACAAATCTAAAGGCGTCTTAGGTTTTAGGAAATTATGATGGTTATTTTCTTACAATTTGTAGTCTAAATTATTTATTAATAAACTCGTAAAAAATCATTAAAGTTGCAGACCTAATTTGCAGTTTTTTTAATTTTTTTTTACCTTCATTTAACCAGGAAGTCCCTTGAGATTAAAATCTCTTTTGAGAGAGACCTGGCCAAAAGACAATCATTAAACTGTAGTGTATTCCGAAGGTTAGTCCATAAATAGATTGGTGGATAATCCAGCAAATTTAAATACCCGACTATATTATAATGTCACCTATTATGAACATCGTTTTCCTCTGCAGTGATGACCGATGAGCAGAAGGCCCGACTCTCCACTAAGAGGCCCCTCACCAAAGAGGAGTACGAGGCCAGACAGAGTGTGATCCGCAGGGTGGTGGACCCAGAATCCGGACGCACCAGGTAAACCAGAGTACATTATACTACAATCCACAACAGGGGGAGTGTAAAGGAGCTGTTCACCTGTTCAGATTCACAGGATGATCAAACACTTCCATCTCAGTCTTACCCCAAGACCCTGGAAGAGCGGAGACACCATAAATAAAATGTATGATGTAATGAATGACATATTTTCCTTCAGATTGGTGAGAGGAGAAGGAGAGATCATAGAGGAGATGGTCAGCCGAGAAAAACACAAAGAAATCAACAAGGTACAAGAGAAAGTTTCAATTATAACTTTGTGAAATAAAGGTAGTTCCCTCTAACAGTGAACTTCCATTCATCCCATAGCAAGCCACCAAGGGAGACGGGAATGCCTTCCAGAGGAAACTGGGAGTCAACAGGTAGAAGTTGCCATGATCAACTTCAGGAGCCTCAATAAGATGAAGTTTCTATCATACTTCAGTTGCCTGTGATTTCATTGTACAGTAGTGAAGGTACAAAATTCTAGGCACGTGTACTCTGGGGATGTACACTAATGTTTTTTCCCAGGAAAAGCCAGTATCCTATTGATTTGCCTTATCTGTGCTGGAGTTAGTTAACAACTTTAATGTGTTGAGTCTACTGACATCTGCAAAAGGAACTCTTCGCAAGGAAGATGTGCAAATTCGCTGTTTAATGCTTATTTATTTTCTCCATGTTTTAAAGCAAAGCATTTTAGTGAGCACATTTAAGGTTATATCCTGTAAGTAATGTTGTCAGTTTTTGTTACTCAAACAATGTGTGACTACAAACAGTCTGACCGTTCAAATGTTTTTCTTCATTTGAAATCAAACTATTAATGTTGTAATAAAAATCAAAGACATTAGGAAGCTGGTTGAAGTGTTAAATCTCTCTTGCCTACATATTCTACACCGACTCGAGGGGGTCTGCTTTACTAATCTGCATCTGTGGGACTTATTCTAGAAAAATAAGTGTTTCGTTAACTACATGAATCTTCCTTTATTTGACTTCATGACAGTGTTGTGGAAAAAGGCCAAAATGACTTAGTTGATCTTTATATGTTCTTTATACACTGTACATAAAAACACAAGGGAATGGATAAAATTAAGTTATCCAAAAACCTACAAGAGACACACCCTGTACAATGAAATATTTTACCAAGGTATGTAGCGTATTTATATACAGCCTATGCATTCTAACTGTTGATGTAACAGTGGTGGCATTGCATGAACAGAGCTGGAGACAGTGACGGATTGCCTAATGTTGGTGAAATGTGTCAAATAGATCTCTCCATTGTACATTTCCTTTTTAAAGTGAAAACAAGCCAAAGCCTTATAAGACAAATTGTGCATTTCCTATTTCCAAAGTAAACAGTGTATCCTTTTCCATGAAGTCAATTCGGGAGTGAGCAGCATTCATACTAGGCCTCGCAACACAATGGTCAATGTAAGGCAGAAAAGGGAAATGTAAGGCCTCTGGTCATGTGTGTGTCAGTAGCAGAATCAAAACGAGTGTCTGCCCAGAGGTATCCAAACTTAGATAACCGCACCGCGTCGTCTTTACATTCTCTAAGGAAGGACATATGGTTCTGTAGTTGCCAACTTTAAATGATTGCATGTTTTACAGCATTGTCTTTCCTTTCCCCCCGAATTACTATCAATGTACAAACAGCCATTTTCTTTAATCAGCAGCTTTTAAAAGAGTTTTATATATGGTGAATCTCATATAAATCTGGTGAGCGACTGTAGTACAGTTTGTAATTAAATCTTTCTTCACCAGGATAGCTAGAAACAGCCCTGATTAAAGAAGTTATAGGTACCTACGTGTTGGGATGTACACTCAGTTATGTAGCCTTAAGTCTCACCTCATTGATATAAAAGGGAAACACCTCTCAGTAAAACACTGTACAATTCAACAGCACCACAAACTACAGCCTCCAAAATGACCATATAGTGGATCCTCTCAGTTCTAACATTACCTTTATGAAGGTTTGTCGAAGATCTGCATTCCAGATAAACAACCGAGTGTTGATTTCTGGGTCACTTTTAAATGTAAGTGACTTCAAAGCCTGGAGATCGTCTGTCCCCAGGAGAACATGTAATGTCATATTTAGCATTATCAGGTCAGTGGTACTTTCTTGAGAGAGATGTCTACTTTTTTTTATGGACGACAAATGTTGCACGTGTACCCTGTGAGGTGTCGAGTGCTGCTCAGGTGTGTTCAGATTCCCTCTGCAGTTTGACGTCTGTAGAATATGTGCCTGTTGAACTGATTGTCAATGCACTGTGGCATTTCCTTTACACAGTCTGTTTGATCTTGTGGTGCGGTTGAGAAATATTGCACGTTTCCCTTACATTTGAGCCCATATTGGTCCATTGCAGTCAGCTCTCTACATGCCTATCAGAGGGGCAAATACACATCATTTGAATGAATAAATCACAAAACTTCTACCCATTTCAGAAATAAAAGGAAACAGCAAAAAGCAAGTCTTAGCTCTGCGTTCCTACTTCTGACAGCGTATTGTACAGGATTTACTATTTGCTGATTTTTCCTTCTCTAAAGGCGCAGCAGAACAGAGAAAAGAGACCTTAACCTAAGGAGGATTATCTATGAGCACATTCAACGCCTCATTTACAGCTTAGGGATAACCGGAGAAAAGCCATATCCCAAATTTCCAAAATAGATAATAAACATACAATATATGACACAAGATAGCAGTTCTGTTGATACAATTCTTGTGATCTGCAAGATAACATAATAAAAGTACAATACTGTGCCAGGCAAAGACCTCTTTGAGTTTTGGCTGCTGCAACTGAAGTTTGAAGAAAGAAAATAAAAACACAACATAGCTAAAGTAATCTTAAAACACATTTTGTTCACGAAATCAATACAATTTTAAAATATCAATAATCATAAATAACAATAATTATCATCATCAATCATTAAAGTGTATCCTGAATGAGGCGGTGTTTACCCCCAGAGTTAAGAAGACACTTGAAGCTGGTCTTCAGTGGACCAGATACCAGATCTGCACTGTAATATAACAATTATGTACAAGCCTTGTTAAGCCATTCAACTACATACTTACACAATCTATTCCATTTGTACACAGGATACCTTAATCATTCCCTCTCTGTTCATGTACAGCATATCCTTCTATACTGTTTGCTTTGGCACATTAACCGTGCAGTAGCTGAGTCATACATTACTGATGTAGGAAGGTTCAGCAGCGCAGTGTGGTGAAATGTTATAAAATCCCAGGAACAGTTTCAGCTGCTGCCGTAGTTAAAGGGTAATTTCGCAGTTTGCTTCGTGTGATATTTGGATGGTTCTTTGGTCTGAGGGTCGGCTAGAAAACAAGCAAAACTGGACTGTATGGTTTTGGTGAAACATTATATAGTCATTGCTGTATGTAAATGCAACAAGAAGTACATCTTGATTAAATCATTTCATGTTATCTTATAGAATAAACAAATATTTTTTTAATGATAATAAATGATAATGCTTTTCCTGAAAAAGATCAATTTTGGCGGCTAAATGATTGTTTGTTTGGTCACACTGAGAAAAGAAACACATTCAATCCAGTTTTACCTGATTCTCAGCTCTGCTCCCAGACGTGAACATATCTGATGATCACATAAAAAGGACGTGGCTTTAAAACTATAAAGCACAAAGTTGATCTCTATAGTAATTGCTGTGCTTGCGGTGGCAGTAGTCAGTTACAGTATCAGCGCTTGGACCTGATACAGGCTGTCTGTAACCATGTTGTGTTGTTTGCTTAAGAATACAGCATTGGGGTGCTTGTATGTGTAACCATCTCCAATCTAAAAGCCTGCTGTATAGACAGATAAACATTTACTAAACAGTAGAAACAGTCTTGATCCCTATACTATAAGCTATTTCTATTTGTGTGCATGTTCCTGTTTCAGGAAGATGCTCCTTGAAATGCCTGTTGAGTTGTGTGTGTGTGTTGTATAATAAATACAGCGACTGTTCATAAATATCTCTGTCTATGAGTGTGACTGGCATCGTTTATAAAGAGTGGATTGTAGCACCTGTTGTTTTCCTTGTGGTATTTACCCATCTGGTGCAAGCCAACTGTTTTTCACTCTTTGCATTTGTCTTTGTCATGAGTCTCTTTCCTCAGCACTGTATTTTGAAGTCACTCTCCTGAAGGTACTCTCATACTGTCTCCCTCATCTCATTTGGGGCTGAGAATGCCTGGTTCCAGCTTGGTGCTGCTGCTGCGGCCCCAGCAGTTAGCTGTGATGCTCATGCTGCGCTGTGCTGCTCCCTGGCTGTAGCTGTGAGCGCTCTCCAGCCGGTCCCGCTCCAGCCGCTCGCCGTCCGACTGGCTCTGTGTGCGTTCCGGTCTGTTGTGGATGCTGCCTGTTGGGGAGCTGGGGGCCGGTTGGGAGGAGATGGTGCGCAGCAGGTGGTTTCTCTTCCTCAGGAAGTCGCTGTTAGCACCCAAGCCGAAGCTGCCTTTACGTAGCACCATGCGTGCAGTGCTGGACTTAGCTGGCCGAGAGCGGTGGCTGTACTCCAGCTGGGACAAATGAGCCGCATATCCTTCTGTGATGAACTGTACAGAGGATCAGAGACATGCTGTCAACTACGAAGAATCAGAGATGTTTTACATTCTGGTTCAGTTCATTGATATTTATTCATTCAGTTAAATGTGTTATTTATTATTTTATCTATACTTTAAAATGGAATACATTTTTTGTCTGTTTTTCTTACCACTTATTAACTTTTTATTTGTTTAAATGTTCCTTTTAACACCTTGAGCAAAAATAAACCATTTTTAATTGGTTGTAAAAGTGGCAGTAATAGACCTGAAATGTTATTTTTTTTAAGTAAATGGAATATTAATCTGAAAAGCAAGATCCTTGTCCCAAGTTATGCATACAATAATCAAATGGTACCTGGCACTGGTGCTGCATTTTCTTGGACGGTCTACCGACGATGTATATTTGGGAGGCTGGGAGGCCAATGGCGGTGTAGACTGAGATGTCTTTGGTTGATCCGTAGCCAGCGAAAATCTTCATGTTAACCTGGAATCAGTCAAATGAACATGAGCACTGTTTGGCACTGTGTTTTTGTCATGTCAGCATTGTTGTTATTGTTTTCACCTCTAAAAGTATATTCCTCATTCATTCCACAAAGATCAAAACTACACATGCACAAACTACGGTGCTTCTGAAACTGCACATAGAGCCCCCCTAACCCTCCCAGTCTGACCTCTGTCAGGGACTTGAGGAAGTTGGCCTTGTGTCTGAGCGGGTCGTGGACCAGGCCGTCACAGAAGGAGACAATGCCATGAGGGAAGTTGTGCTGAGATAACCAAGCCACTACCCGCTGCTTCTGCATGTCTGGTCGTCCTGTCACATAGATGATCAAATAGCCCAAATCCTGCCAGTGCCTGCAACGAGGAGAAACGGTAGCACAGAATTAAGACATAAATCACAACGCTACACACTGAGGCGCTTCAGTCTGAAAGAGGCTCTTGTCTCGGGCTGCACCGAGTGTCATTTTTCTTACATCCAAAGCTTCTACAGAGGTTTTTCAATGTCGTCATTGCCCTCACATAATCCTCAATGTGACTAAATTGATTCATCGGATTAAATGAGTTAGTTACTTATTTAAATTTATTAAATACATTTTCTTTAATGACCATAACTCGTCAGTTTTGTTATATTGCTTCTAATTAATTAATGAATACAGGTGCCTGCCTCTCTTCGTGTGTGACAAGCGGAGAGCAAACTGTTTCTTTTTTGCTAAATGCCAACAAATATGGATTGAAGCAGAATATTTGGTTAGATATTTTCTCAATAATCTTTTACTTTGGACTTTACAAGGCTTTGGAATTATTGGAAATGTTTGGATCACACAAGTTGGAAACAATCCTATGCAGCCACCACTGAAATCTAATTCTACAAATAGTATAACACTAATTATATTAACTGGGCAGAAATACCGGGTTTGAACCAAATTAATACATATACAAAAATAAGCATTCGAATGTGGATTTAGAATTCAAATATCAACCTTCTGAATGAAGCTTCAAAGCTTTGAAATATTCGGTACAGCCCTATGAAGACCAGCTAGGTACCTGACAACATCCACGGCTCCTGCCCGCACTTTGGGATCACTTCCCATGATTGACACACTGGCAGCAAATGACCCGTCAATGCTGAATACCACAAACTCTGTGCCACGTGGAATAACTGTCAGGTAGCTGTCTGCAAATGTGTGGTCGCCCCTGAGGAATAACAAGAACAACAGTGATTGAGAGAATGGAGAAAAACCAAGTGACAAAATGCTTTTCTTCATTCCCCTTGAGGACACTGAAACACAACAAACTGAGCGAAAACCAAATATAGACCAGGCTTCTTGATAAAATGCTCAGGAAGATTGAATAATTCAGTAAACTAAGACATGCTGTCAGGATTTGGTTAAAGGCCATTTTCAGGTGTAAATAATTAAATCATAAAATGAAAGATGTCTGAAAGCTTTTATTCTACTAACTACAGTTCAACATATATTCATGTCAAGTTGGGGACACAAAACATTTACACAACCTGACAACAGCAGCCTGTGAGCACAAGCAACAACACCTTTGAACCCAGACAGACAGGGGGAAAAATAAACTCTTAAGACAAGTAAACATGGGGTAAAACATTTTCACAACAACGTTGTTTGACAAATCATTACCGCCGTCATAATGTCATGCATTTACTTACTTATTTTGTTCTTATTTGTTATACATTCAAGAGATTTATAATAATTGACTAAATCAAATATAAACAAGGTATATGGGGGTTTGGTGCTTCTCCAGTTTCATTATTATAATTATATTAACCAAATCAGATATATTAGAAACTAGATTGTCTAATAATAATAATCTAATATGATTATGTTGATAAAAGATGTTAAGCAACACCTTAAACTGGAAAACTAACTTTACGAGGCACCATTGAGAAGTTCCATAAGACCTGGCAACGCTTCATTGATTATGCAGGACAGGCAATAATAAAATGTCTGCTGTGAAAACGGCCAACTGAAAAGGTCAAACTAATCTCACCTGATAACCATTTTGATAGGGTAGACTCCGATGCCCAGACGTTTGTCCTCTGGGAGGATAAAAGACACGCGGCCACTACTGTTGGTCACTTCTGTGTTGAAGTACA
The DNA here is from genome assembly GCF_900634415.1 of Cottoperca gobio. Classification (NCBI taxonomy): domain Eukaryota; kingdom Metazoa; phylum Chordata; class Actinopteri; order Perciformes; family Bovichtidae; genus Cottoperca; species Cottoperca gobio. Next base: position 11,803,877 of record NC_041363.1, read on the forward strand.
CCCATTCTCCTGACGGAGGCTGGGTCATGATGTGGAGGTCAACCTGTACAGGATTACAAAACCATGAGCACAAACTACACATGCACACATCAGTCTATGTGTGCTGTTGTGGTGGACAAAGAGAGATCACCTTCTCCCCGGCCAAGGTGACCATGTCCAGAGGGCCGTACATAAAGCGACCTGTCACGACCTGCTGGGTGTCTTCTGTGAACACTGCGTCATTTACACGGTGGTTGGCAGTCACGTTCTGTCAAAGGAGGGAAAAGAGAAATGTAACTGTAGTCTGTGGCGACTTTCCTTGAGCTCATCGCATCTCCCCGCCCCTTCAAGTCTTCCCATGCCTTTCTTTAATCCTCCTTTTTCATCTGGAGCATCCACTGGAGAAACCCGAGCTTCTGCCATACCCCTAGCTGCTGCTCTGTTGCTATGCTCTGTCCCATAAGGTTATTACTCTCACTGTTAGAGAGAGGAGACAAATGTTCCACATTCCAGATTTAACGTATTATTTAATTTATTTTATAAGATTTGAGGGATGAGAAATAGGTGATAAAAAAGGAAGGCACCCTGTGAGGCATTTTGTGTCCCCTGACACTGACTTTTGTAGATGTGATGCTTACCCTGATCTTCACATGAGTCCTCTTGCGGAGCCACTTCTCTCGAGGTTTGGAGGGGGTGAATTCAGTCACTTCTTTCCCATCCAGCTCCAGGATGCTAGAGTGTTCATGCCTCATGACCTACGGGAGACATTTCAAGGACTGATCCTCAGCATCTCTCAAGAGGACTTACAGCCTGCTGGTCACTTATTAACAGGCCATAAAGAGTGGCCGATATGCTAATGATGACTCACCTGTCTCAGGAGAAAAGACACAACATCAGTGGACTCCCAGTATGATGCATGGAAGAGGTGCGGTAAAGCCACTGTGGGGAAAGCGGTCAGGGCATCGGGGCAGTACAGGGCAAAGTCCAGCCGCTTTGTGCCCCACCAACGTGCTGCAACTGCGACGGGAATGGAATGAATAGGGTGCAGAAATGTAAGGTGAAACTGTAGGAGTCAGCATGAGGTTTGCAATGCCACCCAGAGGTTCAACACCCCTGAAGCTAAAGCAAAAAGACGATTTCAATCTTAAAACTCAATCATCACCAATCCCAGCAGTTCTTCCGCTAAAAGAAGGAAATTGGTAGTTTATAATTGTTATTAACAGGAAAATCAAGTGCAAAAGGAAGAAAAAGTTAGTTAGAACTGACACATGATTATATGAGCAGCTGAAGATTATTCTTGTTAGTATGGACATGAAAAATGATTATGGATTAGTTAAAGCTCTGGATTCATTTGTACATTATTCCTCATCAATAAAAGTATTTCCCTTAAATCTTTATGAATTGAATTTGAAAGGAATACAAGTAATGGGGAGGAAAAACAGGCTTTCTGGAAGAGCAGCGTCAAGGTTTTTGATTTTGACACAGAATAGAACAGCGCACAGAAAAGAACTGTAGCTTAGGGTTGATTTCAGAAGTCCCCTTTGTTTAAAAAAATACCTTGGTCCACTTCAGCCTGGGAGTCCAGTGAGACCAGATCAGATATAGCACGGTCCAGCCCGGCTGAGAAACAGTTCTCGTACTGGCCTAGGGGACTTAGACCTTCACTACTGTCCATCTCCCCGTACAGCTCTGGATCTGCATCAGGAGATCCTTCGGCCTGGCCAGACTCTGCTTTCTTACGGGACTTAGGAGGACTTTTCAGGAAGAATTTGTTTTGTGAAGAAAGGGCGAGTTGGGACAAAAGGCTGAACTTTTTGGATTGGTTAATTTGGAATGATTTTGCTACGAGAAGAAAACAAAGAGAGAAAAAAATCACATGAACAATTGAAGTAAATACTCTTTGGCAAAAGATATACACAAAAGTAGTAACTATATTTTTGACAAAAATTACTTTTAATTGGGACAAACTATGTTTTGGGCTTCTACATTCAACATCTACAAATATTAAAATATGTATTTGGAATACTGAGTGAAGCTGCTAGAAAAGCAATTACAGAGAAATGGCTTAAGCCAGACAAAACATCTATACATGACTGTTATGAAATAATAATTTGTAATGTTAAGAATCAACTTCTCCATGGGGCTTCAGGAATTTAAATTTGAGGAAATTTGGGAGAAGTGGAAAACGTAAATTTCCCTAAATTGCCCTTCTTATGTTTATATATATATATTTTTTTTAATCAAAATCGAAAACACCCCAAGTTGTAGTTTTCTGTCCTATAATAACATTTTAAAAATCTGAAGAGATGGATTATTCTGTCAATATTGTTTACTAAAGATATCTGTGAGAACTGCTGCAGTAATGTGATCCCAAAAACAGGAAGAAATGTGAAAAAGACGCATGTTGGTATGTGACAGCCTGTGACAGTTTGAAGCAAGGTGTTGGGACACGTCCGGTGTCAGAAAGCTGCCTTTAACAGAACTGTGAATGTCAAAGCTGTAAAATAATTGTTAGTACAGTAACAGTGAAGGCAGCAGGGCGGCGTGATGCTGTTGAAAGTCTTCTGATGCTCCTGTATCGCATGAATACAAAGCTGTTAGAATGAGTTCATGTGCATCTCCAGGGTTGGACTGTAGGTGCTGAAACAGCAGTGTGCAGAAGAAGAATGTGAGGTACAAATAAATGCTCTGGTAACAAAAGTGAAATAGTGAGGGACGGGGGGGACGGGGGACTTTGGAGGACAATCTCACATAGAACACAACAGAATACTGGTCATCTCCGCAAACACTGCACTAGGGAGTGGACAATGCAGGAATGGCTGAGGGAGGCAGGTGTCCACATGCATTGCAACATTAGATAAATGCAGCACTCGTTCATTGCATTTACATTTAGACAGTGGATAAGAGTAAGACAGACAGTGAAAAGTGGCGCTAAACTTGCTCTTCTTCAGGGGACTCTGCTCATATTTGGGACTTTGAATTTCAACAAGATGGAGAAAACTCTCTGCTTGACAGTCTGGTTACAATGCAGGTGTGAAGTCTGGCTAAGCTGGAATAGAAAAAGGAGCTACCTGGCTGACTAGACTGCTCCAGCTGGAGTGCAGGGTGTGTGTAGAGTCAGAGTGGTGGAGTTGAGAGAGAGAGAAGATGAGGGAGGAGAGTCAGAGAAAGAAAGGAGCCAGATAGATAATAGAGAAGATTTAGACTGAAAAAAAGAGAAAGAGTGAGAGTAGTGAGAACAGTGTTTGTGTGAGTGGAAGGAAGAGAGAGAGAGAGGCTTGTTGGTATTGAGAACACTTACTGTTGGCTATGTTGGTGGCAGTGTAACTGTCTGCCATTCCTGAGACCTGGCTGGCAATGCTGACCTCACTGGCCCGCCGCTGGCCCCGGGAGAGGGGGCCCGTTACGGGGGATGAGGGGTACGAACTGTCCATGAAGACACCACCATGAGACTGAACAACATCCGCTATTGAGCCGAAACAAGGAGATCCCATTAGACAGAGACACAGGTAAGGGGAACTCACAGTGATGAGGGGGAGGGGGAGGGAGATGTGGATTAGGGTGGCAGCAGAGAAATGTGACGGCAGGCAGGCACCATGGTTTCAGAGGACATGTGAAACCAAAAGGCGGTTGCATGGAAGCCAAGGTCAGATTTCTGAAACCGACCAGAGGAAAAACGAGCACATGAGTACGTAAAACACTTAAAATCACAAATGTCCACATGTGCTACAGCCACACCCATGTGTGAGTGTCTCTTGTGAAGATGATTGTTTATCTAATAGCAAAGTATATCATGTTAAAAAAATGTTGTCTTTGTAGATATGATGAAATAGTGCTGAAGATTTTATAGATAGATTTACAGATGACCTCTGACCTTTATCACAAGAAGAAACATAGGGAACAGTATATTCAGGATGAATAGATAGAGCTCAATGTACAGTACACTGTGCAAACACAACATTTCAAGCAGCACAATCTTAAAATTAAACGGTTCAGAAATGTGGATGATAGTGTGAATACCCTCTGTCGACGTCAATGATCTGATTTTATGGAAAGTGCTGCAGACACACTGAAAACCGCCTTGAAAAACCACAGCACAAACACAAATGCTTACGTTCTCTAAAGGTTGAACGTGACATGAATATGTGATAGGAAAAACTAAATGCAACACCACTTGAGATGCTTATCAGATTTTCCAAAGTATTTCCATGACTTTGTAACAATTTTGTAGTATTTCTATTTCTCACTAGCAATTCAACTAGGAAATGATCAATGATCAATTCGATCCAGTCAGACGTGATCACTACAAGGGGTTTCCACTGTACAGGGAAAGGTATATGCAGTATATATAATGATCTGATTTATCAGAAACATGACTGCATCTCTTGAAACAACAGCGATGGGAATACTCAGAAAGGACATGATAGGTATAAATCATAGGCATAGAGCATTTTCGACGTGACAGCAAGAAGGTTGGAACAAACACACAAAAGAGACGCAGTGAATGGGGGTGAGGACAGATGCAGGTGAATGGGAGAGGCTACACACACTCCATAGTGGCGGGTGTGGCTCTGAGGAAGCCCTCCTGCCAGTTTAGCACAGGCACAGGGATGCAGGTCTCACTGATGGTCTCCTGACAGCGAATGGACAAGGGAGGCCCGCTGTCAAGTAGCAGCTGAGCGTTGCTCTGGACTGTCTCCACTACAGAGGGAGGTGGAGGGGCAGAAGGGACAGAGGTCAGGGGGGGTTGGGGGTTTGAGGTAGAGGGCGACGTACAGATATGGGGCACAGAAGGCCGAGAGAGAAAGAGGGAAAGAAGACAAGGAAGACACAAAAACATATGAAGCAAGAACAACTGAACATGAGACAAGAAAGCAGATTTAAGCCCTTAGTCGTGCCCATTTCTGTTGAAACTGCTAGTCAGCATATACTACTCTAACATTGTAAATGATCTGGAATCTGCCAGTCATAAAACCTTTTGCACATGCTTAACTGAGAAATTATCTTGAATTTGTATTTGAAACTGTATCTGTACCAAAGGCTGTTGATATTTACTGAAAAAATATAACTAATAAGTTATAAAAGGCAGACCTGGGCGCCCCGGTAGCTCACCCGGTAGCTCAGGTGACCCATGTAAAAAGGCTGAAGCTTTTACATGGTGTATGTTATGTCGTCCCCCTTCTCTCTCCCCTTTCCTAATCTATACTTCACTATCATTAAAGGCATAAAAAAGGATATTCAGGGTTCTGATGGTAAACCTTGATTTGCGAGACTCTTGTGAGATGGTTACGGTTAACATTGACCTTGAACGGTTAAGGTTAGGATGGAAGAAAGCTTGTGCCACTTATTAACCCTATTGCTGCTCTTTAATAAGCTATGGTTCTATGGAAAGAAAATCCTCTGTTCATTATTTACCTTACACATTTCTGCTAACTTTTTCTCGGTGAATAATAGACAGGATATGGACTGTGACCACATTTAGATGATAAACTGCTACGCAAAAACATGTTGAAGCACAAACAGTAGAAAAATGCTTCATTTTTCTTTGAGACAATGTTTACTGTGTGTGTGAATGAACTCAGGGTGAGCTGCTACAATGTCTTTAGGGCATGTGTTGTTTACGGCAAGCATCCCTGGGAAACGGGACATTGCGTTACAATCATATCTGAAGTGTCAGCGGATGTGATCGGAAGTTAAAAGGAGAAATTACACAGCCATTCAATTACAGTAAAATCTGCATTTGTGTCTGTGCATGTGAAAAAGTAAGAACTAAATAACTGTATATTTACTAAATTGATATTATTGAGGCTTTTATACATCATGAGAGGGCTCACCCAGTAGTGCAGAGTTTCCATCTCCCAGGGGAAAGCGTTGGTAACGTGGCACGTTGAAGGGAGGCAGGAGGTGAAACTTCCTCTCCAGTAGAGGCTCCAGGCGGGAGGCTGAAGGATCAGCTGGGTGGAACAGGTTGTAAACCTGCTGACAGGCAGGCCGCAGCTGGGCCACTAGGGGGAGAAATCGAGCCAAAGACATGAGAGAGGAGAAGGAAATAATATATGGACCCATCCCTTAGACTGTCTTTGGATATCTTCTCTTCAGAGCATACTATGAGGATTACTAGCTTTTAAATATGGGTAATGACAACCAGATGTACGATTAACACTTGTAGGTTGTGTCTTCTACAGCTCACTATGCTAATTCTCCTTTTGCACTTCTGTAGACAGAAAAGTTATATTTCATGTTGCCTAATGTGTTATATGCAACATAAACAATTTTGCAGTACATTATAACCTCTGTCCAAATTAGCTTACCATCCAGCATAGGAACGACAGTCTTTCTCAGGGCGAGTACCAAGCCCAGTGGGGAGCCAAACAGGAAAAAGTCGGACACCTCAAAGTCAAACTTCCCCAGGGAGCTTCCATCCAGCATAGTGCTGCTGCTCGACCTGCGCGAGACTGCGTCGCTCCGCAAAACACTGGAGTGTAAGCTGGAAGGACAGCACAAAGTCATTTTGTCTTGTAGAACTAAAAATAAATCAGACGAGGGATGGGACGATAAAGGATTTTATCGAGGATCACAATAAAAAACAATCACAATAAGTCGATCACGGTGAATTTCCATTATTGGGATAATCACGGTGAAATATCTGATCTGAGAACCCTGATTTAAAAAATACAGGAATTATCGTGTAAGAAAGAACATACTCACTCAATTTACCTATTTATTTAATCTTTTGTATCCTTTATTTATGCAGGAAGACCTTATGATTTATGATTATCTTATTTAAGATTGTTTGATTTGCACTTCAAACGATGTTTACTTTTCATATCGTCCCATGCCTACTACTAAGGTAAGGATTTGTGTCATTCCAGACTCAACACACCTGGTCAGGAAGGCCTGATGTTGTTTGATTGTGTCCAGTTCGTAGGTGGAGGAGTCACTTCTCTTGCGTGGCAGTTGTCGCTTGGTGTCGTCACCTGCACCGGCACGAGGGATGTCGATGTTGCTCCGACTGAGGTGGCGGCTGCCCTCCAGGGTCGGAGAGGCAGAGCCGTGCCCGCTGTTGACAATGATGCCAGGAGAGAGGAGGTCCTGGTCCTGCGGGGGGGATTCAGGGACATTTCTTATGAAAACTTAAAACACTTCAGAGAGAGTCGATTTATCTTACATCATAGAGAAATAAGGTTTACATTGAACAGTGTTTATACTGCATCCATCATAATAAGACCTTTTTGTTATGTAAATTTTCTATTTTTCTTTCTCTCTTCGAATTTGTGTAATTGTATGTTATGACTGATCATGTGGCCATCCTGGTTGTTGTTGTTGTTGTTGTCGTCTAGTAAGCCCATATGGTCTGGGCACCATTGGTGCACGACACTCATATAAACAAATCAATCAAAATGTAGGGCATATTTTCAGAGGGAGTGTCTCATTGAATTTCTGTATAATTATATTTAGTTGTCAGAAAAATGTCAGTCGTAAAAAGAATTAAGTAGTAATGAGTAAAACATATTTTTGACATACAGTATGTATTCACGCCTCTGAATGTTTTGTCTCTTACCTGAACACTGACGACGCTGCCCCTGCGACTGCTGTTCTGGCTTTCATTAACTGTCTGATTGCTACTGCACAGTGCATCAAATCCCAAGATTCCTCCCACACAGTCCCCAATGAGGCAAACCTAGAGAGGTCAATGGTCAGACAACAATTATATTGACATGTATCCTTAGGGTTTAGGCTTGCCTAAAATATCTATACACATGCTCCAACACAGTTCTATAACACAAACAAAAGTGAATATGTTCATAAAAAATAATAGGATGTTAACATAAGGAAAATCTTATGTTGGCATTATTGTAATATGTGTGTATACTATGAAGTGGAGAATCAATTAACAAGGTGTTTTAATATTTAGATATAAACGGTAACAATCCATACAACATTAAAGAGCAGGCTCAGCTGTGAAAATGTAAAGATGTACATATATCAGAACAAAAACACACAAATCATTATAAAACAGCATATTATCAATGAAAGAGGGGCTTATAGAAGTCAGGTTAGGACTTTTCTATGGGACAGGGTAGATTTCTAATAACATTTGCATTTACATTTTTATTTTAGCTGTCCTTGATTTTTGTCCTTATTTAGTTTTTTTCTTAATGTGTTTTTGAATTTCATGATTGACTTTGTTTATGTTTTTTGTTGAAAGGCTTCTTTGTGTTTTCTTTGTCTTCTAACATCTGGAAACCATGTTGGAAATAAATGTTTTCACTTTAACATGTTATCCTTCAGATGTTTCTGTATATTTTGAATATTAATCAATGAATAAATATCACAGTAATAACTTCAGTAACTGACCTGGCCGGAGAACGCTGCCCCATCCAGAGACTTTATGAAGTCTGTGTACACCTGGTTGGCTCTGACGATGACGGTGGCCATGGCCTCCTGGTACTGTGGTGCAGAGGTGGCCAGGAGGGGGAGAGCTGCCAGGGGGATGTGATCCTGGCTGCTGGACAGACAGCCCTCATCGTAGCTGTATGGGCTCAGGCTGCAGCAAAAGTCGCAGATAAACTAAATTAAATTATGAACACATTTTTAAGATCGAGACAGTCGACAGAAGAGTGTGACAAAATTAAACACAGGAGGAGGGGGGGGGCGATGGTTTTGAGCTGCACCTGGATATCTTCCATCAAAAGCAAACAGCAATCACACTCAATAAACAGAAACAGACAATCGCTATCCACGATGCTTACGGCATGCAGAAGAACGTGCAAGTGCATCCTCTTACTTGGACACCAGGGAGAAAGCCTCGGCACAGATGGCAGGGCAGGGTACCAAGCGGATGGCGAGGCGCCCCAGCGCAGCGGGGTAGTGAACACGCATGACTGTTTCGAAAGCTGTACTAATCGTGTTGACGTCGGCCTGCTTGCTGTTCTGGTCCCCCCCGCCTGTATCCAGGATGTTTCCTCCGTGCAGAACCAAGATCAGCACATGGATCTTGGAAGGCTGCAGACACTGCTGCGACGAGTTCTCCTGAGAGCAGAACATTGAAACAAAGGGTGATGGATGGGGAAGAGGAGGAAAAGGAGGAAATACAATTACTTATGAAAACGTCTTTTTTTTATCAGCATAACCAAAGCAGCATGCTTACCGAGAGGGGAACATCACAGATAAACAATAATACCTTCGCTATTGTGCATCAAATTGTGATTTGTGAGTCACATGGACCACACAACAAAATGTTTGTACACACTTTAGTAACACTTTCTATGACCCCATGTCTTTAATGCATAATAAACATACCGATAATGCGTTATAATCTGCTTATAGCACTGTATATAATTACAGTTTTAAGCACTCATAAATATTAATAATATTATATAACTAAAAGCATGACACATTAAGCATTTTATATTGACTGATAAGGTTTATAATACTTCATAACTGTCACTCACTGACCTTTTACTTTTGCAAGGATCATAGCATAGTTGTAAGACATTATACTCTTTTTGTAATCTTTTGCATTTTAATGTGATTTGAGTTACTCTGAGTGCTGAGAGTTATGTAGGCAGATACAATGCATTATAAAGTGATTATAAGTCACTATAAGTGGTCATTGTTTGCTTTAAGTAAAATAAATCTCATCTCATCTACAATGTCAGTGAGTGACCAGCATTATGAAGTATTATGATACTTTATGCTTTATAAAGCGTTATGAATATTTATGAGTGCTTAAAACTATCATTATACAGTGCTATAAGAACATATTAACACATCGTAAGTATGTTTATTATGCATTAAAGACATGGGCGTCATAGAACGTGCTAACCAAACTTCTTATCACAATGAGAGAGGGGCGGAGAACCATGAAGGGGAACAGAACAGAGCCAACCTACACTCCACCTGGACAACTGTTCAACTAACAGCAAACAACAACAATGCCTCCTGAGGACGATTCATGTCACATTAAACAGAACAACATAATGTGCAGTTTTGTCTTTTAAGTGTAATACAAAACTTTTCAAAGAAGCACTTTATGTACACTCAACGCCACAGCTGCAAGTACACAGAAGTTGAACAGAGGGTGGTGAGGTTGAGGAGTATACACAGATTTGGGTTTTGGCAACGGAGGGAAAAAAGGGCAGGGACAGTAAGTACTGGGTTTGTTCAGGGTAGATTGGGGTCACTGTGGAGCTACTGTAGCCCACAATGCACTAGGGCCAAAATGTTTACTTACTGACTGGTGCCTTGTTACCGTGATGGTGGGAATGGGAGAGCTATCGGCTTGGCCGCTAACAGAGCCACGCATCTGAACACAAGAGGACAGAGAGGCTCAGGGACAAAGCCCTTCTCTTATCCCCCAAAACTGCAAAAACCTGATGCAAATGACTGATTATCAGAGGTGGGCCAAGTACTTAGATCTTTTTCAGAAGTAAAAATATTAATACCAGTGTAGAAATACTCTGTTACATGTAAAAATCCTGTATTCAAATCAAATCCTGCATCCTCTTAAGTTTAAGTACAAAAGTATTAGCATACAAATATACTTAAAAGTACCAAAAGCAAAAGTACTCCTTCTGCACAATGGCCTATTTCAGAACAATATATATCATATTATAATTATTTAAGCAATAATGTGTTCAGTTTAATGTTGCAGCTGGTAAAGAAGGAGTTTATTTGTAGTACATATATATATACATATATATATATATATATATATATATATATATATATATATATATATATACTGTCAGGTAGCTTGTAAAGTTCACCAAGGAATCAATAAAGTGGTTCTATAATAATACATGACAAATTATTTGTTGATTATATTTTCTAAATATATAATATAAATATCTAAATCTTCAGTTATCAAATAAATGAGATCAGAAAATGTAAAAAAAAGAAATTGAGTTAATGTACTTTGTCACTTTCCACCACTGATGTTTATTATAATGAAATCAGATGCTTTTGGGTCCTGAAGGGCATTTTCTGTGAATGGTTCTTCAGGAAAATGTATTTTAGAGATTATTCTGCTGGTTAGGGTGCACACGTACCTCATCTAGCCTGTCCTGACTGGTTGCTCTTTCATAATCCACTGTCATTTCCTTGAACATCTCACCTGCAAACACACACATTGTTAACATCAAGTACTGAGGCAGAGTGCCCTTCCATGATGAAATGCTCATGGTCTTCATCATACCAGGAGTTTCCTCTCTGTCTGCAGCTTCAATCTTGTCCATGAGGTCATTGGAGTTCCACTTAGCGATTTCCTTTGGGAGGACATCCTCGCCGTCTGAGAGATCCTCTGCAGGGGTGACACAAGATAAACCATCATCAACTACAGTACGTGTGCCATTCAGGGTTTACACAACGGTCACTACACCAACAGTGTAACCGATTTATCGTTATTACCATGGTCGTTTGAGTAACATTTGCTTATTCAGTTATATAATGAAACAGTTGACCAACTTAAAGGAATCTTGTCAAGCTTTACCACGTGTTATTAAAAAGGAAATCACTAAATGGATATGTATTCCTACTTGATGTAAGGCATCACTCACTCTGGTGGCCTTCAAATGCATATTATGCTGGGTATTTTCATGTATAACATTTGTGTTCATCCATGGCTGGTAAGCGCATGTTATTTGCAAAGTAGAAGAAATGAATCTACTGTATATTTAGAAAGTATATAGATTTATGAATGGACTGTTATCCATCCACTGACATTAATCTGTTAATAAAAAAAGTAAGGTTCAGGATCTGAGAGCATCATTTTTATATTTTCTTTTTAATTAAATTGCCAGTAGCTTAATTTCTGAAAGGCAAAGAGCCACTTCCTGTTGACTTCCGTTTGTTTTAACAAATTGAAAATCACATCTAAAACTGAATTTACAAACATCATGTAATTCCATTTACTTCCACTATAGTTTTTACTGCAAATAAAGAACACAACTGTAAAGAAATGCAAATCATTTTAATTCATAATGACTTGCTTTGCAAGCAGGAAGTTGAAGACAGGTTCTCAGAAAGGCAAACACCAGAGTAAGACTTCTGCCATTAATTGTGTGAGTTTCTAAAAGATAATGTGTCCTGTACACAGTTCAACACCACGTGAGCTTATTATATTTTCTCATTTGATTAATTTCTTTCATTTATTAACATGTATAACAATCCATTCTTAATCTGGTGTGAAGGGAAAGAGGTATCTTTATTTCATCAAAAGGCTTTACCTTGTTCAATAAATCAATAAGTCATATTTTATTCCAGCTTCATTCGTGAAATGTGTATATGTAGCAGATATATTCGTTTTACTATCCATTTGAAGAATAGGTACTACAATACAAGCTTCATAAGACCAGACAAATGAATGGCATCTATAAGGAGTTCTACTCTTAGAGCTTTCATTTATACATTTGTACTAAAAAACAGAAAAGGGGAACATGACAGTCAAAAATAAACTTGCAGCTCAAGTGTTTGTAATAGCGGATTACTGCAAGAGGACATGACCACAAACGAACTTTAAAGATAGAAATCTAATACCAAAAGCAATCTGAGCCAAGTCAGTGTTTCCAAATGTAATTTGGGTATGACCATTATGTGATTCCTCCAGGCACCAAAGCAAACACTAATACACATGGTATCTTCATTTTAATACATCACCCTCATTTATTTACCATAATGAAATAACTACTTATATTCATAGGGTTGTGTTTGCCGTGTAGGGACATCTGTAAATCAGAAATATACTGAGCAGCACATCAGTAATCACTGTATTAAAAGTTACTGAAACAGGGTTATGTACACAGAGTAGTCATCAATTTAATCCGCTGTACGGTGCTTTTACTTCAGGCACCCAACACGCAATAATTAATCTATACAAATATGAAAACTGCAACAAACAATAAATTATCGGATGTTGACACTACTCCGTCTAATGATTGCATTCCAGTTACTCACAATGAGATGAGCAGAAATGTATTCAACTCGAAACAGGTGGAAACTAATGAGTGCAGCCAAATCAGCAGCGATATAATAAATGACAGGACACATTTTATTCTGGTTTCATCATCATGACTAAACATTATGAAACTATTTCACCATACAAACACTGGGGAATATTTGGGGGAGGTCGTGTGTGTGTGTGTGTGTGTGTGTGTGTGTGTGTGTGTGTGTGTGTGTGTGTACGATAATGGAGGAATTGGAGTGTGTGTGTATGATAATGGAGGAGAGGGGGACAAAGACGATTGTGATTTCTGAAACTGGACGTCAGGGTGAGACACCTGGCCTGTGTCCTCGGCAAAACTCATCCAGCAGAGAGCATGGGTGTCACACCACACCCACCTATTTCAACTGCAGCCCCAAAGCATGCTGGGTATCTGGGAAGCTTAAGAACTGATCTGTGGTTAAAGAGATGCATGCAGAGTCAGGGGATAGGAGAACAAGCCGTTTCTTGGAAAACTGAAAACAATGAACAAAACACTATTAATCTAACCATCGACCCCAATTTAAAATCAAAACTGTGGTTACCATGAGCGTCGAAGAACTCCTCATCCGAGCTGTCTTCGGAATCTCGCGCTATGCTCTGCATCCTCCACTCTGAGATGCTGTGACGTGATGGGCTCACTGAAAAACAAAAAAAAAGCGCTGTTATTTTGGGACATGTGTTTCAGCTTCTCTCTCTTTCCCTTTTTAACACACTCACTCAAAGACACACACACACACGCACACACACACACTACGACAAAGAAATATTGCAAAATCTCCCCCGGCCCACACACACACACACACACACACACACACACACACACACACACACACACACACACACACACACACACACACACACACACACACACACACACACACAGTGTTATATAAACATGCAACAGTCTCAGTGGTGCATTAGTCCATCACAGACGGACTGCTTGGTGGTCAGGGGGGCGTGTGAAAAGTGAGGCCCAATGTAACACAGACAAGCTACAAACACCCCTACTACTACCAAATGGCAATCGAGGAAAATGGCAATACTAAAAGCAGGCCATGTCTATCATGTGTCTTCAGTCTATGTCTCATATATAATTAGTGTGGAGGGAGAGAAGGGGGCGTCGCTCTAAGAGGAAGGCTGGTGAAAGGGGGGCACAGCTGTAGCTGAGGAAACAGCAGTGGTGGAGAGGAGGGTCACTGCGAAGAGCGTCAGCCTCCTCTGGTCTGTAACGTCAGCACTGCTGCTAAATATAGCCAGGAGAGAACCACAGGGGTGAAACAAGGCAAGCTGGATGAGAGTCAGGGTGCAGGCGGCAGCTACAATGAGCACTGCCTTGAGGTAGAGGTGACACTGGAGTTGGGGTTTGTGATGTCAAAGCTGCTACTAAAAATAACCCCGGTGAGATCTGCTGAGTTGTTGGGGTGAGGGGAGGTAAGTTGGATAGTACAGCAAATGTGGAGGCGCGAGTAAAAATAGTCAAGTTGAGTAAAAACATTCTAATTAACATCAGAAAAGCAAAGCGTGTCACAAAAGCAGAGTCTGCATACTAAGAAGCTGCCCCAGAGTCCCATGGTGTTTGATTTTACTAACAACAATTCAGGCTCAGAGCTCTTCAGTAGACCGATTCATTCAGCTTGGGAGCAACTTTCACCACAAAACACACAAACAATGTAGTTGTCTATTGTAAAGGTAAAGAGTTTAGAAAATAAAGTGAATTTATAAGATTGGCATGGTATTTTCTACTTGGCTGTGTGCATCTTTAAACAATATCTGCTGTCACTCTGGACATCACGGTGAGACACCTGGCCTGTGTCCTCAGCCAAACTCATCTAGCAGAGAGCATGGGTGTCACACCACACCCACCTATTTCAACTGCAGCCCCATAAAGATGAGAAAAGATGAACCGATTAGCCCCAGGGATGTCAATTCACTTTTCTTATGGAGTCAGATCTTTTGAGTGTCAAACACCTAAAAAGGGGGCTGTAAGAGTTTTAAGTTTGCTTCGTCACTAAGAACTGTAGCTGTGGTCAACTGCAATTTATGTGGGTAGACGGTGGTAGAATGTTTTTTAATATAGCCATTACAGTACTTGTGGAGCTGCAGAGTTTTGAGGCAGAATATGTCGTCATAGGAATCACGTGTAACACACATATTCAACCAGCAGCAGTTCTTAATGTCAAGTTCTTAAAATCAACTCAAAACTTTCAAAAGACTAATTTTGGGAGAACTCGCCATTTAATACACAGAAAAGTGACACATAAAAAATTCATACAAACGGAAAAAGCAAAGTGCTACGTTACACGAGCGTGACGCTTGACCTCGTTGAATTCTTCACATACTAGCTGCCAGTGTGGACTTAAAAATCTTTGTTGTTAGTGTCCCTCAACCTTTTAAAGGTGAGATGAGGTGTAATTATAGATGTGATAATGTGTGAAGGAAGGAGTATGGCTCAGCAGAGTGCAGTCTCACACACACAGAAGTGAGAAAAGAAAATGGCGTGCTCCTCACCTCCTCTCTTGGATGAGCGGGAGGATCTGGATGAAGTGGACCACTGCTTGGTGAGTACACCTCGTGGCTGCAGAGTCTCTCCTCCTGAGCTGACGACCACCTCCTCAGCTTCAATGGAGCTGATCGCCTCTTTAGCCTCCTGGTCTTTGTCCGGAGACGGAGCACCTCCGTTGGCCTCTATGGCCTCCTCTGCCTGACTAAACTGGGCCATCTTCGTGGCCAATGCCAGCTGGGTTTCCAGTTCCAGCTGCCGGATGTCCTCCATTGTCAGACCGTACCATTCGTCCTGCCAGCACCAGGCCTGCCGGTGGGCACGCACCATCACCTTTCTCAGTCCTAGGGAGAAACAATGGAAAATGTTACACACCTACCTGTAATAATCATAAGGTTTCTACATTTAGATGTGCTGTTAGTAAAAAACTACTACATTAATTAAAAGACTGTAACATCTGTGACTGCATACTAGGGCTGCACGATTATGGCCAAAAGGATCATCACAATTTTATTTAATCAATATTGAGATCACAATTACTCAATGATTTCTAGGACAAAATATTAGTATTACACTTTCACATTTAAATAAACTGAGCACTGCTCACTTCCATGTTGTGCTACATTCTTGCTAAAGTACAAATATTTACATCAAAAGAAGGCTGGTCCTTATTCAAGGAGCAAAACATATATAAAATGGTACCAGAACCTTTGTTGATATGCAGAGTTATCAATGAGTGAAGCATTTTAAACATCAATGTGCCAGTCGATCATGTTTATTTAATTGTGGGAAGCCAAAATCGTGATCGAAATGAATATTTGGTTAATTGTGCAGCCCTACTGCATACTCACCAACATCATGGATGAAGCGTTCAATCTTTGACTGCATGCCCCAGTAGCGAAACTCCACCTTACAGAGTTTGTAGGCACACATGATGGGGGTCTTCCCTGGGTTATTGTTGTAGTCTTCTATCCAGTCGTCCTGCAGAGGCCCCCTCTGGGTCTTGTTTGACTTGTAGAGCCGTGTGTCCTCCTCTGCTTTGTACTCATGAGGAGCGATGGGATCTGTTACTATGTCGATTGGGTCTGCCAGAGAGAGTTCAAATCCAGAAAGCAATGACTAATGGAGCCAGGTATATTGAATGTATTGGATTATGCTACATATTCTGTGTCTTTTAAAATCATACATAAGTACAAAGTACCCAAGAAGATGGGGTAGTAGAGCTTTTATGAACTTCAAAGGCTTGAAATTCTTTTAAAAACTGCATTTCAGTCATTCATTAAAATTATTACAATCAATGTTGTAACTGGATCACTGCATGCACTAAAACCATTCATTTCTGAGCAGCTTTACATTCAACGGTCATCTAAATAAAATGAGTCTCTGTTGGTATGTTCGAAATGAAATACACTTACTAATCTAAATCTAATCTATGCCTGTCCTTTGAGTTTCTCGACAACCATTCATTGCATCGACTTCACACTTGGGTGTATTGCTGAGGACCAAAGGAAGTGCCGTGTTGAGTGTGAAGTTTTGGATGAGTGATTCTCGAGAAAGCTGCCAGCAGAAATACTGGAGGCCAAGCAATCTGGGGAAAAGGCACCACTAGTGCTGTCAAACAGAAAAGAACATATGCAGTAACACTACATTGCCACAAGTAGGCCTCACCTGCTCCTGATGTTTGAGACACAAGAGGACTTAATATAAAGACACCATCTGACAAAACCTACAAATAGTAACCTGTCACCTTAACTAACTATTGCAAGAAAGGTCATTACTTGCTTTGTTGGTTCTCTAATAGAGCTTCACATCATGTATAATGAGCTTGCTATGCTGTGGACTTTGACAGTTAAAGTAGCACGATACACATCAATGAATATGTTTATGTCGTCGGAATGGTTCAGGATCAATACCAAATTGTCTCACCAATAGTCCTCTGTCTCTTCTCTACTGCAGACATGTTAAAGACATCGACTTGGTTGCCCGTGTCGGGTTTGTAGTAGGTCTCAATGTCAATGGAGAATTTCTCAACAAAGGGGCAGGTGTATCTGAAGGAGAAGAGGAAACAGAATTAAGTAACACATAGCAGAACAAATGTCCCAATAAAGCAAGATTGCATTATGGGTCGACATCTACCTTCATTAAGACACTTACTTCTCAACTCAATGGCTAAAGATCAGAACTGATTTATTACGGGTGACAACACCCTCTCACTGCTGAGGGTAGGAAATGTGTGAGCCATGCCCATCTGTTGCATCCGAGGCGTCTTGCAGCAAAGCTGTCATTGTTTGAAGAGATGTGTCAACAGGCACTTGCAGTCTATCAATATCCTGACAGTATAGTCAAGGGCGCATCTCTGTTCAGCACCTTCAGGTCTCTGTGTGTGTCAGGCCCCACACAGACAAACACACTGACGTCCTGAGAATGAGAGGCCATCAACTTCTAACAGCCTGTAAGCGATGCTGGCCACATGCCGATCTGAAGGTCTGCTCGGTAATATTCTGACAACTTGCTCCGAGGACTTTATTTTCTCTTGGCTTTCACTGATGGACAGCAGCTACAGCAGAACTTGCCTATGCCTCCTCACACTCACCACTCACAGCATTTTATATGTATCATACTGAATTTAAGCAGGGCAGAATTATTTCCCCTAAACAGGTGGGGATTGATTGTGGTCTTTAAAAGGAATACTTCACCCACAAACTGACCATTTGTATATCAATTAAATCAATTACTCACCCCGTGTTACCTTGAAATCTTCAAGTGAACGTTGTTTTTCACACACATTTCCACTTTCGACAGAGAAAAGCCTTGATGCATTGAAGTAAATGGTGGCTGCGATTAACAACAGCAAAACTATGTTTTAATATAGTTATGCTGTTGTTCAACGCAGGCCCCCCATTTACTTCAATTCATCAAGACATCTCCATTTTTTGATTATCCGTTCACCATGGAGGCATGCGAGAAATGTTTTCTTCAAGAATTCAAGGTCCACAGGGACTTGGCTTGGGAACTGGAGAGGTGCCAGTTCACCTCCTGAGGTACCCTTGAGCAAGGCACCAAACAGCTAACTGCTCGGGGCGCAGTGCTGTGTCGACCCATCATTCTGTCATCTCTCAACATTGATGCATAGGCCTGTGTGTGTGTGTGTGTGTGTGTGTGTGTGTGTGTGTGTGTGTGTGTGTGTGTGTGTGTGTTAATGAAGATAATAACATCTGAATGTCCCCAAGGGGACAAATAAAGTACATTGATATACATATGGTAATTCTGTGGGTGAAGTATTCCTTTCCAGCTGCAGCAGTTATGCACTTCTTCAATTTCTATTATTAAAATATCAAATTGAGAGTTTTGTGCAGCCTTGGCAGAGTCTAATGCACTCTCACTCCTGCTCTGAAGGGGTGTGTGGAGGTTCCTGAAAATATTCACCTGGTGCGGGTGTAAGGGTAGGCGTTCCAGGACTCCTCTTCAACCCTCAGTGCTGCTTTGGGCAAGATGGAGCGAAACCAGCTGGGAATGTGCATGCCAATGTGGTAGACCTTGTGGGTGTACTGGCCCGTCCCACCCGGTCCATCTGTGTAGGGTTTATTCTCTAGGATCTCCACCCCGCTGCCTTCACCACAGCTCTCTTCTCTGCTCTTTTTCTGTAAGAAGCATCATGAAATGAAGAAATTAGTTGGCAAGTTGTTCAAGTTTGCATGCAAGCACAGTGTAAAGGGAGTGTTACATTTATACGCACAATATGTGATTTTTCTTTCACTAGGTCCCTCAATCAAAACAATAACAAAAGACAGAGTTTGGTGGTGTCGTGAAGTGGTGTGGGATCATGGGAGTTTGTCATTGCAGTCAGCTTCTCATGGTTAAGATTCCTTCATGGGTCATCGTTCAGGAGGTTTTTACCTGGAGCTTGTTTTTCTGATATATTAATATCCAGACATTTGATGACTAAAATATTTCATCCGGTTAAAAATCAGTTTATGACAGCTTATGGCAGACAACCACAACGCTGACACCTGCACAAAGGGCGGCCAAATTAAATGAAACATTAACTGATTAATATTACAGATTTCTCTAGGTTTGAAAATGTTTGGAAACCTTTGGAATAATGTAAGTACACAACTCAACAAAATATATAATATAGGTCTAGCCATTTTTTTCTAGCCATTTAGTTCCATGTTATACCTTCAAAAATATGAATATAAATCTACCTTTGATCTGAGTTTCAGAAGGAACTGAAACAAACTAATTAATGGACATGGTGCCTTTTGCAAATTAAGATCTGACACAAGATGACAAGCTTCGAAACAAATGGCTTCCTGAAAGCTCTGGCAGATCTGAATTGCAAACCAGGAAGCCCAAAACCAGCTTGTGGAGCCACACCTTTCCCATATTTACATTCAAGGTGCAGACAGGAAGAGAGGCTGGGTGGAGCCTGCGGATGCAGTTAAGGAGACTTGCAGATAGGTAAATCAAAGCTTCAAAGACAGGAATGTGTGGCATGGCAAAAGGAAGATTTGTGATTGTTGTGAAATCAGTAAAAAAGGAAACGTGGACAGCAGAGCATAGTCCAAGTGCTGACAATATTAAAAACACAGGGAGCAAAGAGCAAGGACCATAAATGTCAGAGATTGCTGAGGTTTCATCCTTCCCATTTCTCTTATCAGCCGTTGTTCAGTCTTTCCACAAACACAAAGTATGAACACAGTATTTAGTGCAATGCTGGAGTAATAGGGAGACAGATTTCTCCAGTCAATCCAGTGGGGAGAGGCGATGGAGGCGAGGCAGTGAGTCAGTGGAGTGGGGAGGAGGAAGCCATGAAGCTTCCAGCGCTCCGGACCTCATTACCTCTGACAGGTCATTCATTAGCCACCCGCTCTGCTCTCAACAGCCCAGACTCTGCTCCGAAGACACAGCACAGACGCCACAGCACCGTTCAACTGGCCGTACACGCAGCCAGAACACGAGACAGAACCCAAACGATGAAACACAGTTTACGTAAAAAGGTCAAGTTTACAGTGTACTGTGTGCATAAAAACACTATGAAAATGTATACAGCTGTAGAAAAACAAAAAAGATGAGTGTACACAGATTAAAAACTCTAAGCAAGTTGTGTAAAGGAGAACACCTAAAACACAATAAATAGATATTGTTCCACTCACACAGCACCATCAGCTTTTAATTAGACTGATCACAATAAGGTCAGCGCGTTATTGTGAGTATCATTACATTTGGAAAGACATTGCTTTTTCCAAATGTAATCGTTTTTCCTTTTTATACAGACAGAGCCAAATTATGTCTGGATGTCAGCAGTCTAGGTAAAAGGAAAAAAAATAAGTTTCATTGTGATTTGTTGGTGACTGTCTATTTAATTGGTTTCTGCTGACAGGTGACAGCAGCCTGCCAAACGCAGTGTCACTCCTTCTCCCTCCCGGAGCGACGGATGATTCTCTCCAGTTCAGAGGGAGAAAGATTACAAAACATTGTCCGGGGCTTAAATGATCACTAAATGTAATGTTAGATTCTTAATGAAAACAGTTAATTAAGAAATTGTTTTCAAGAGTCTCTGGAAGTGTGTTGGCCGTCTCCACAGGGGAGGGAGGGGGTCTCTCATCTACACCGTTCTATTGTAAGATCCTTTTTGACTCAAAGACAAAGTGCTGCTGTGTTGTGACTTTGACTCCTGCCTTAAAACCGTTGCCACAGACCACTCTTCTGCCCACCTTTCTTTAAACAGCCATCAAACCTTTACTAATAACAGCTATCGCCATTAAAGCATACTGCATGTGTTAAGATCCGACTACGCCGACAGGATGGGAGTCACATCCTGGTTTTTTCCCCCTCTTGTCGTCAAGTTAGAGAGGAGCGTTTCCTTTTTGAGCTTCTTTTCACTTCACTCCACAGATACAGTTGCTTAGTCAGAACATGATGGATGGATGAATTAGACACAGTGACATCTTCTCATATTTAATTCCTCATACATTCTGCGTTTGCTTCGTGCATTACTGCAAATCCCTATGTGGTGATAATGAATTTACAATTAGCTCTCAACTAAGAAGGCGACGTGGTAAGGGCAAAGGAAAGGAAGTGAGGGGAGAGATGGGGTGGGGCATTGCAGGCTGAGGTGCAGATATGGCCAGGCTGTCCTAAGGCCCTGACTTCATCTATGAAATCGATACACCAGGGATGGATCGCAGGCAGGCAGGCCGACATGCTGCAGTTGCCCTGGTAACATACAGCTATGAAGCGAAGGTATCCACAGACGCCAGCAAAATCCTCTCTGCTCAGAATACAGCTCTCTCTCACTTTCTCTCTATTTTACTTCCACCCCCTCTCTCCTTCTCAACCTCTCTTTTTATCCTTCATTTCCTCTTTTCATTCACTCCCTCTCTCGAACAAAACCTGACCACCGGCACGCTGCTGATGTCATGGTTGCCATAGTGACAGAAACCTCGCAGCAACAAGGCTGTGTAGAGAGGGTGAGGTCAGGGGGAAAGGTAACTATGGGTCACTAATAAAACAATTCCTCTATTCCTTCCTATCATTTCTTTACATCCTAAAGAATGCTAATATGAACCACTTCTTTTTATAGACTTAAGACACCTGCTGCTTCATGTGTGTAATGTCTTTGCACAATATCCTGTCTGAAATAAATGATCAAGTGTGTAGAAGTTTGGAGCAGGTTACGCCGTCTTGAAACGTCTGCTTGCTTCGGGGCATGACTGCTGAGTCATTTCCCCTACCATATACAGATCAACCGGATTACCTGTCTGTTAGGTACACCGGGGGGGGGGGGGAGGGGATGGAGAAGAACAACAGACAAGCTGAAAAGTCTGATATTCTTTTAGAGAACAATATTTTGTAATAATATAATATTATTTCCATTTGTGCAGACAGGACAAAAAATGCCTTTATAATGATATGTTATGTTAATATTCAGATGATGACAGCAACACTTTCTGACAAACTGTTTCACAGAAAGGGGAGAGGCTGGAAATACAGGTGGAGAAAACTGTAGCTTGTGTTGTAGTATTGTTACACCAGTGGGTGGATATTTATTTCAGACCAATTTGTCAACATATACACAAATTAATTTGGGTGTAAGATTAACAGTTGTAGGAGACGCCTCTCTGTGTAAATGTCAACTGCTCGAAGGCATGCGGTGGTTTCCTTATGCCTAAATGTTTAACTTCTCAAATGAGGACAGCAGTAAAGCAGAGCACATCCCATGTATCAGCCCCCATCTCAAATAAATGTGAAGAGTACAAGCTCGGTAACACTTACTAAAGATAAAAATACTAAAGAGTCCATATTTTGCGTTGTGTTGGCTCTTAAGGAGAGTTCATGTAAACCCATCACATGTTTACCAGATTTAGCTGCTGATTTTACTTGCGCCACTGCACTATATATTTCACACACCTCTCCTAAATCTTTTTTCCTGATGAAAGCACGCCTTCATTGACATAACCATAACAATATAGGATCACTGAAGAAGAAAGACACACTGAACCCAGCCTCAACCTGATCAAACAGGCAAAATGCTTCAACCTGGTCTTCAACAAACATAAAACCACTTGATACACATTACATAACCATGCAACTCAAATCCTAGCACATCTGCTGAATGTTTAGTGGCAAGTTTAGCATGTGCCTGAAACGATAGAAATATAGATATACTTTGCCATGATTAATATTTTGTTTTCCAACCTAAAAAGTAAAAAAGAAAAGGGGGTGCATCACATCTACTCTCTCCCCCCTCATTGACAAATTCTGGATCTGGCCTTTCTCCACCCCCTGCCCACCCCTGCTAGGTTGAGCAGTGTACAACCTAGCACAGATAGATGCAGAAGAAAGCCGGTTTACATCCATAACAGCACACTCTACCATGTCGAAACTCTCGCCCTCTGTACTGACAAGTCCACTCTGTGCCGGAGGTATCGGGTTTCTTTGGTCGATATGTTTCCGGATTTGCGTATTAGACAGCAATTGGCTGTTTTGAATTTGTGACATTTGAATCTCAGTTTTAGAGATGTGCCTATTCAGTAGAGCAGGGGTCAGGAACCTATGGCTCACAAGCCATATAAGGCTCTTTCTATGACGCGATATGGCTCGCAGACAATTTTGAGCTGACATTTTTTAACATGATTAACAAGTAATAAATCATTATACTGTGTCATTTTAAAGTAAAACATTTAGCAGCGGATTTTGTTTTAGTTCTCCCCTCTACTTTCCTCCACTCTGTCTCTGACTGTAACTGTGTACGCACGTGCGTGTGTGTGTGTGTGTGTGTGTGTGTGAGTGTGTGTGTGTGTGTGTAGGGGGCGGAGCCCTGCCCTTCGCAAAACACCTGAGGAGAAACTGCGCAAAGCAAGCAGTAGACCAGGGGTGTCAAACTCAATCACAGAGAGGGCCAAAATTAAGGCATCGTTTCGGGGGTGAAGCTTGAAAACTGCAGCGCCCACAGAGTCACACTTTGCCTTGAGTGTGTCGTTACACTGGAGGTCAATCAGCTCCACATTTCACATGTGCTGTTTCCACGTCAACTGCAAACTGTATTTTCCCGTGGTTGTGCCATGCCTTGATTTAATTACCAAAACCGGCGGGCCAGTTATGGCCTTGAGTTTGACACCCGTGCACAGACAATGGTAGGGGAAACACTGATAGCACTTTTAGTACTCGGAGACGTGATATACTTAAAACTCAATTTTATTAACTATATGGCTCTCAAGGAAATACATTTAAAAATATTTGGCTTTTATGGCTCTCCCAGCCAAAAAGGTTCCCGACCCCTGCAGTAGAGGAATGTATAAACAACTCTCTAGTGACAAACTTTGCACAGAAACAAGTCAGTATGGTCAAGGTTAGACATTTTAGGCTGACATAAAAGTAAGAAATCCACATTTTTGAGTGGAGGGTATGTTTGAACAGCAAAATGCACCCAATGACCAAAAGTGTCAAAAACATGTCGAAACAATAGTTTTACCACAGTCCAAGTCAATGGGATTGCTCTCCATGCGTCTCCCATCTACTGCTGTGCTCACAGTGCACCTGGCAGTACCACTGGATTAAATAAATCCTCCTTCACTTACACATGTCATATGATGAGAAAATATGTTGCCACACAGGATAACTAAAGCTGTATAAATCACCCCTTCATGCTTGGAGCTGTAGACCCTAAAGCTCTTACAGAGACTCTCAGTCTCCGTCTAAGGCCCCTGGTTAGACAAATGAAACTGTCCGTCACAGACGAAGCAGTAGGTCCATCTCCATTGTCCAGTAGTACGTGTGTGCACCAAGTTTGCAGTGAAAACAGAGTACCCCCACCCTGCTCCTAAAGAAACATGCAGTCTATGACGGCTGGAAACAGCCAGCTTCAGAGAGTTTAAATTGGTTAATCTATCAGCACACAAGCTCTCTTTGTTCCATTACTTCACTGACGTAAGACCGTGTGACCACTCATTTCATAATTGGCATGCTGCGTTCACACTCCGCGTTATTTTTCTCCTCTCTGAATGCATGTTTTTGTCTCCTGGTTTCTCCACCACTTTGCTGTTTTCGACCAGGTATGTGTGGGTAAGAATTTGGTGGGATATATATGGTTGTGACCTCACCTGGATCATATAGAGCTGGGCGATGCGGTACTCCTCCACACTCATGGGCATGGGGATGCGGTACTCCTTGATAAGCATGGTGAATCTTGGAGGGGGGGGAAAGAAGGATCGGGGAGAAGATTGACAAGGGAAAGGGGGAGGGAGGGACAGAGGGAAGGGAAGGGGAGAGGGGACAGGAGAGACTCTGGGAGGCTCCTATAGGCGACTTGTCAAATCACCAGCTGAAGTCCACATTGACGCTTCCTGTGGGCGGAAAAACAAATAAAAGCATGAGGTACGTAAGCTGTGAATATATTGGAAAATAAATAGAAGCATCCGGTCAGTAATGTTTGATCTGATTCCTGGATCTCCAAAAATAAGTTAATGGTTCTTCAAACAGGTCTTCATCAACATCCATCATTCAAAAGCAAAAATCAGCAACGAAAAACATTAAATCACGAGCAAAAGATAACAGCACGCAGCCGAAGCACAATGTCAGAAGCCGAGGACAAAGATTTACTCTCGTGGCTCACACGCAGATGAAGAGGAGAGTCGGCATGCCATTCAGGACATATAATGCTCAGTGTAGTTACTGTATGTCTAGTCCGAGCCCTGGCACCAAGGACGAGCATCAGCGTTGTGCCTCCATCCAGCGTCTCAGATCCAAGTAAGGGATTTTCCAGGATAAACTTCTCTTCTTATACACAGGCCACAGCTCAGTGTGTGTGTGTGTGTGTGTGTGTGTGTGTGTGTGTGTGTGTGTGTGTGTGTGTGTGTGTGTGTGTGTGTGTGTGTCTGACCGGAGTCTACGGAGAGCACCCGTAGAGCCAGTAGTAGCCGTATAACAGCCACCCTGTGTCTCTCTCAACCCTTCAGCACCATCACATGGGGGGCTCACTCAGCGTAAGAGGGATTACAGTTGAGTGGGGAGCATTACATAACATTGAAAAAGCTCCCTGTGCACGAGGTTTCACAAATAGCAGCCTAAGAATTATACAAAGCATTGTTTTCAAACCAGTGGGCAGATAGGGGTAGGTGTGGGCTATACATAACCAACTTGTGGGTGGCGTGAGTTGCAGAAGTCTTCTCTTGACCGCTAAGAGGAGAACAAATCCAAAGCCAAGCAAGTACAAAACAAGATCATGACTGGAGGCACTGTCAGCTAAGGTTGCACAAGGAAAGGAAGATATGAAAGATCTCTTCTGTCAAAATGAGTGATGAAGCACATTACTGAATATTTGTAAAAGGGTTAAGGTCAAAGGTTTCAGTCCTTGTCAAGAAAAGACAATAGCAATAGGCAGAGCCCTAGATCAAGTTTTTCTCCACACCTGTTAATAATTCAACAACAAAGATTTAAAAGTCTGTATTCAGATACGGCGGGTGAAAGCAGAGGGGGCTGCACGATACGAGGAAAATATGCAATAAAGTTGACATCCCGATGACGATTAGAAAAAGACAAGGATTGTGCAGCCCTAGTTGTTACGGATCTTATTCACCATGCTGATGAGACTGTATTGTACTGTATATGTGAAAAACACTGTGCTGGCACTGCCTGCATTTGGCTGTCCAAATGTGACTACACAGCATTGCATAACCCCAATCTTCACTCTTTTCTGACCTATGGCAACAACTGGACCTTGCTCTGGGCTGACACCCGGCCATTCTGTCTAATCACACTAATTACTCTTTCCCACTGCGTCATTCATCCAGCGAACAAAGGCCAGCTTTGGGGAGACTGCTCCTGGTGTCGTCAAGGGCTCTGGGCCACCACCTAATGAGTGCTTTCCCCCACAACTGAAGAAGACTCGCTGATGCATTCCCAGAACAAAAGATGCAGCTTGTATAACTTCGCAACCTGGAGCCGGTGCTCACTAAGAGCCTGGGAGGTGTTCTGGTTAAATTAATGTAACATTGTCTTCTATACATTGTTCATGTTCATTTGCTCTACACAGAGGAACACATTGACAAAATCGGAGCAGAAAGCCACGTTCTGCTGAAAATAACTGCACTCTTGGGAAAGACTGGGATAAAACTAGGTTATCGTTGAAAGGCCGAGAGAAAAGCCTCTAGAAGTTAGAGCCAGGCTTTAGAGGGGAAGGTCACAACAGCCTTCAGAATCTACTTGAAGCATGGTTCAACAGTGTGGCAACAGTTTGAATGCAGGTTGCAACTGATGCTGCAACAAACCTCTGAGTGCTTCTGAGAATTCCCTCTTGGCCAGCGATTCTGGATGTGACAGCTGTACCGATTTGGAAGTCATTCAGTGTGACACGGTAAGACAGATTCTCTTAATGTCCGATTATCTGCCGGAGAATGACCACTGCGTGAATGAAAGTCCAGCCAGCTGCCATCGACTGGCAACCCACATACAAAGAAGTGACATCAGGTATGTAAAGAGAGACAAACCGAGAGAGAGAGACAAACAGAGAGAGACAGGGAAAGCAGCAAACAGCGTAACAGAGGGACGCCGTGCAGTCACAACATTGCTCTGTGCAGCAGGATGAGGTACTGGGATTTGTAGTGAGGCTGATACCTGTCAATTATGTGTCCAATTATGTGACAGTTTAATAATTGTAGCTCAATCTAACTATTGTCTTTATCATGAATTAATCTGTTGATTTATTTTTATTAATCAATGAATATTCTATCTATCTATCTTTATATATATATTTTTTAAATTATTTTCTTCCAAGTTTTGTTTTAAGCTGCTTCTAGTTTCAGTGCATCTCTCCTATACTGGCTCACAGGAGCAAAAGCCGAAGACGGACACACCCAAACATGTTCCCAGAAAAATGTGTTTGTTACATATTTTGTTTGTGTTTATCAGTAGTGTGGCCTGTGTGTGGACACTGATCTAATGTAAGTATAACACAGCACACACATACAGTATATATGTATCGTAGCTGAGGCTTAGATTTAGTATGCAGTATCTTCTCCTTTAATGATACGCTACAGATTAATGAGGCCTTCTGAATTAATGATTTGTGTGTCTGACTACTCCACAAATATAATTAACCATTCATCGATTATCAAAATAGCTGGTGATTGACTAAATCAGTGTAGCTCTTGCAGACACAGACCTAGCTGTAACTCCCTCCCTGATGGTTTAAACCTGTCTCTCTGACTCTTTCCTTTGCGACTGATGCAGATGCTGTGCACAGCATAAGACCTGTAATGCATGATCCACCAGCAGCCGAGAGAGAGAGAGAGAGAGAGAGAGAGAGAGAGAGAGAGAGAGAGAGAGAGAGAGAGAGAGAGAGAGAGAGAGAGAGAGAGAGAGAGAGAGAGAGAGAGAGAGAGAGAGAGTGTACTGGCACCATGCTTGACCCAGAAAAAAAACACTCACACACACTCTCTTTCACACACACACACACACACAACATCTTAAAAATAGCCCGGTCACAATAATCCTAGCATACGCAAGCAGAGTGCTTGACGTTGTTTGTTCAGAGAATATGCTCATTCCCTTCTAAAAATACAGTCTCTGCCCCCCTATAGGTAGTGACGCAACAGTAGCACACGCCAGTGCACAGCGCTCATCACAAAGCAGCCTCCAATGTTCCTGCTCCCGTTTTAACAAAACTGAAGCCAACAATAGCTACAAGACACTTTGAGTAGGACTGTGTTTTGTGCCTCTACCCACCACTGCTTTTTCAGCCTGTGTGGCCAGCTGTGGCAGGACCGCGCACCCTGAGGAGTATAATGCTGCAACTGCCTCATCTGCGACCCTCTCAGAAGGTGTGACGAACCATCAGAGGTACTAAATCCTCCAGGCAACAGTATGTTGAATGTTTGAAAACACATAATTCACTTTTCAATCCATTTAAAACCCGAATTGAACAAGGAGACTAAACAGAAGTAAAAGCTTAGTCAGAGGCACAGGTCTGACAATCTAGATTTTCAGATGACATGACGCTTAATAACACAAGAGCCATAAGGACAATGCCTGTAAACACAGCTACATCAGTGTGACTCCTGGAGACGGCATAAACAAACAAGCGCTCAAAGATGTGCATATCTGCTCATCTCTAAACAGGGATAAGTGTTTAACCTTAACAGGTGAAACCTGCTTACTCCAAAGCAAAGACTGTATTATCTGTCATAGACCAGAGGTTTACGCTTCTGTCTATACATTAAATATAACAGACCTCCAACTAGAGCACACTGGCACAAGATAATCATAGGATGTTTTACTCTGGATTACTTGCCTGCTTCACTCTCCTTAGGGACAGTTTGTGAGAACATGAACTCCATATCTCAATTTAACGCCACAGGTCTTCAACACTTGCATTCTCATTGACTAATTATGTACCCACTTCTGTCTTTCAACACTGTAATTATAATGTACCCTTTGTCATTTAAACTTTTATTATATCTTGCTTTTTTATTTGTATTCAAAATGTCTAATGATCACTATTATTCATGCTGATTGTGTAGACCAATGTCAGCAAAAAAAACAAGATCAAAACTCAAACCGTACTTTTTACTTTGTTAAGATCCATTTTCCTTGTCACCCCAGGCTGTCTTGCATCACAATAATGGAGAGTGGCATTACTAACTCTGTCTGAAGGTGCAGAAGATAGCTTTAAGTGGAGCAGACAGGTTGACCACGTAACAGAGAGCAACAGCTGGGCCTTGCTGTCAACACAAAGCAGAACACTGGAAAGGAGGTGTTGACTCATAGGAGGCTTTTTTCCCCAAAGGCCACAATGGTGACGCTCCTTTAAATGTAGCCCTGTTTTAGAGAGCAACACTTTGAGGCAGAGCAAAAGAGGTGGTGGTAAATCCCAGAGGAGCAGGGGGAGGAGGGAGCAGGAGTTCCCTCTTGACTGACCCGAGGCAAGACCCCTTTAAAATACAAGTGGAAAATGTCGGCCCCTGGACTGCCTAAAATACCATAGATCAGTTTCACACAGCGTTGCCTTGACATTGCAGAGACAGCTTCAGCTATGACAACCGCTGCAAACACAGCCTCGGTCTGTGGCAAGAACCCCTTGATTGAGTTGATGGGCTTATCGACCAATCCAGTTAAAATGTCAAAAGGCTTAAGACAATGCTGTTTGTGCTGAGCTGTGTGCGCTGCTTGGCCCCAGCGAGAGAGTTTACCATCCACCTGCAATGGCCAAAGAGGCCATGAAGCATATTTCAAACAAGCATAATGTGCAAAGATTAGACCTCTCTGTCCAACGGAGTATCTATTAAGGGCAAAAGATGAAGCTTCATTAATCAGGGGTAAAACTGAGATAAATCTAAACTATGTGACACAGATTACTGAATGCAACCTGAAGAATGGTAAATGGACTGCATTTATGTAGCTCTTGTCCAATCTTTGCGACCACTAAGCACTTTACAACACATGTCAGCCTTCACCCATATTAATACAGAGACAGCGGCCCATCAGTAGTGATAAACATTCACTCACACTCACCATTTGTTTTGGTCCCAGGGACACACCAAATGTCTCTTTTTGGGTCATGAAAGTTTTGTAATCCCTGAAATAATGTGTTTAATGGGGAGTTTATATCTATACCACATTTGTGAATGTGCAGGGTAATAATCATACATTTTACCCTTGATACAAGATACTTTATCCTTTAACTCTTTTAAACAATCCATGGAATAGCGACTAGAATATTTCTATTCAGTATATAGGCGTAGTTTGGGTGGAGGCTATCTGACAATAAAGCACAAAAGGGGTGAGCAAACATTTATCCTTTCTCTATATTCAAAAGGTGCTCAGGATGGTTTGTATGTTATACCACACAATGCACTACTCAAAAAATTAAAGAGCAAAAGTAGGGGAACATTTTTTAAGTGATCCGTCATTTAAACTACGTTACAGGCTCAATTTGAACTGAGGCTGAGCTAACAGAACAGACAAATGCAGATGCAACATAATGTGATCTCCTGAGACCAAATCTTTTATTACTAGAGTCGAGGTCACCACAAAAGAACACTCCAAAAACATGAGTAACCAGTGTGACGAGCGGTGTCATTAGCCAGCAGAGCGGTGTAAATGCAGAGGATAACAAACGAAGTCTCAATAAATAGTGGCGCCTCATCTGTAAATACAGTAAGCTCCCTTGACGCTCCCTACTACGAGTCCATCACTCCTCCTGTCCCTCAGTCCCATGCTCCTCCACAGGCTAAGGAGGTGGGATGGACATTCACAACATTCCCTTATTCTTTACTCATCATCGCTAAAAATACTCGACACCCCGAGAGCATCTCCTCCATTGTGTTCCTCCTCCTTCTCCTCGTCCTCCTACAGTATCCCTGCAAGTAAGAACTGCTTCTAGAAATGATCATCTTTTACACGGATCCACCAGCACGGAGAACATACACAGCGGAGAATGTGTTGTGAGGAAAGCAAAACTTTACAAAAAGAAGATTACTGTAGAGCGAGAGTTAAAAAACTAGGCAAACAAATTGTTTATCATCCACTAACTATGCGATTTAGTCAGCATGTGAATTAGGCTAGCCATTCCTAACATTTATTGCAAAAAATAAATCTAAAGCATCTCACAACTAATCATTTACTGCTTGGAAATGTCAAATAGTGAAGTGAATGATTTTAAAATAGAGTACTGTAAAAGTAGTCCGGCAGTGGCTCAGTCAGTAGGAGCTTGGACTGCGAGCCGTAGGGTTGCTGGTTCAAGTCACCGACCCAACCTAAAACAAATGGAGTGGTGCCCTTGAGCAAGGTACCGGACATCCCCCTTCCCCCCTCCCCATTGCTCCTAGTAGTAGCCTCTAGACTAGGATGGGTTAAAAGCAGAGAACAAATGTCACTGTGTGTTCTCTGGATGTGTGACCATTAAAAAGAGGGTTTAAAATAAATATAGCTGTCAGCGATCAGCTATTTTTGTTTGTTTTTTGTAAATAACCTCAAATTTATGGTCGTACAAAATCTCATCATGACAAACATGAACTCACTCCAAGGCAGATGAGTGAACCTCACCACATGTGAAGCTTTGAACCAGTGGAAAATAAGTAAGGTTT
Organism: Cottoperca gobio; assembly: GCF_900634415.1. Classification (NCBI taxonomy): domain Eukaryota; kingdom Metazoa; phylum Chordata; class Actinopteri; order Perciformes; family Bovichtidae; genus Cottoperca; species Cottoperca gobio. The sequence continues at coordinate 11,835,927 of NC_041363.1, forward strand.
AGATTAGATACCCCCACAGCATGTAATTAAAATTCTACGTAAATAAATCTGGTGCCCAGTGACTGTTGAGAACTTTAAGCTGCTTTAATAAGTAGAGCCATTGTTTTCTTATGCCTCAGTGGTGCTCATCAGCCCACCGTTTTCCAACACATGTCACATACCAACTCTATCTCTTATCAACACCACGCTTCACTCTGAAAACCAAAATTAGATGGCCTTGTATGCAAATTACACATGGATTCATCAGCTACATGCCAAGGTTAAATGAGAATCTCCCCTCGCTGTCGTTCTCTCCGAGTGCTCAAACAGCCTAAATCAACTGCACAGAGAGCAGTCTTATGTAACTCAGACAGATACAGAAAAGTAAAGCATCTCTACCCTCAAATGTTGTCCATCCTCTTTACTAATTCATCACGCCTACAGACCACAGGACAGGAAATGTTTTTGTAGATTAGGACAATCTGTCTCTAACATCACCATCAGCCCCTCTATGAGTGTTTGGTAGCGACGAGATGCTGATTCAAATCCATCTTCTTGCTAATGTGGAGCCTGTTGCTGAGTACTTGCTCACCACTGACATCACAAAGGCTTGGAGGAATAACAACTAATGGATTTCCAGTATCATTGCCACTAGCGATCTCTCACAATAGTGCAAAGTGCCTTGACTATATGAATTACTACAGTGACTTGGCTGAGATTTGTTATTTCAGTGGGATGACACCTACATTATCAGTCCATCTCTGGCAGAATACAAACAGCTTCACATGCATCAGATATTCAAACTGCATTGATCTGACTGACAATAGCACCGTTTGTAATAGCACAAGAAGCTTAGTGTAGGCATTGGAATATCAAATGTAAAATGAGGTATAACAAATCTAACTTGTGTTATTAGCATGATGACTTTCTAATATCTGGAAAGTTCAAGGATAAATGTATTTATAAGCCTTACACAAAGAAAAAGGTGAGCCAAACTTCTTAAGTGTCAAATAAATGTATGTAGTTTAAAGCGTGTTATTCTACATTTTAGAAAATAGTGGCAGCATATACAAATCTAAAAGTAAACAGAAACCATGTTGCCCTGTCTATTGAGTCTATTTTTAGTTTCCCACATTAACAAACAGAAATACACTAGCACTCCGATAACTGGCAATGCAACTGTGTCGAGGAAGAGAAATGAAATGGATTATATGCTACAAAAAGACCAAATGTATTCCCTGCCCCTTCATCCTCTCCATCGTTGCTTGAACGGGGAGGGGGGGTGGTGGTTACCATGGAGACACAGGGCTCTTGCCTTATTGGCTGCCAAGATGAAGTCAGAGTGACGAGGAAAGTAGAGACCAGACGCTCTCGGGGCCGATACTTCTTTCTCCTGTTTCTCCTGTCTCCACTTTCACTTTTGTCAGTCTCTGTTCTTCCCCACCTCGGCTCATGTCCATTGCACTCTGGTTTCTGTCTTCTGGCTACAGCAACAGCCTGCAATGCTCGCTGATTCTAAGATATCGTCAACCCAAATATAAGCTGCTGTGATATACTGAATGTAGGGGAGAATCTCCGTATAACAGACTGCAGAATTAAAAACTAAATATTTTATACTGTACTTGTGTTAAAAAGAATGTCAAGAAAAAATGCTCAAAGCCATTATGATGCAAGTTCTCTTGTTATAGTTTAAAATTAACTATGTAGACCGCTAATAACTCACTTCTCAACAATCTAGCACTGAGAGAGAGGAATATGGAGAAACACATGAGAATACCAATATTGAATTGACTGAATCCTTGGGAAGAAATGCCCTAAATTCTCATGCTCTAATAGCTGAGAGAGGAAACAGGAACTGAAAATGTTGGTGTGAAATGGGAACAGAAAAATATTCAAGCATCAGGGGAGAAAAAGTGTATTAGAGGATCAGGTAAAAACAAGGAGAGAGAGGAACGTTAAAATGCTTGTAGGAGCCAATTAGCGCTCCTGCTATAAGTAGGAACCAATGTTTGTAAACCGTTTTTGACCACACACACACACACACACACACACACACACACACACACACACACACACGGGAAAGCTGATTCAACAAGAAATAAATGGACTGAGTTAACGATATAACCTTTTATATCGGAATCTTTATTCAGCGGACACGACAATAAGTGCGTCAATTAGTAAAACAAAGCGGCAACTCGGAGGTTTAAAGCGTTGGTTTAGCCTCTACAATGGTGTTTAACATATATTTTTATATAGTAACTGATCTTGACACAACCATCTCCGTCAGCCTCAGGTTTTTTTTTTTATGTATGGTCTGTGTTCCTTAAGAGGAGAAATGCATCAAGGTAAATTAAAGTGTCCATGATAAGAAATCTGCTCGTGAAACGTTGAGGCCGTCTGCTGCCCTTTGGTGAAATACCTCAAACTCTCTTGTGCAGGACGAATAATGCAGGCTTCACAAAAGTGTTCTACCCAGTGACCAAAGACAGAGGCCGTCTCTCATACTGACCATAAAAGGCCATTTTCAAAGATGCTCATGCTCCTATGACTTTGGCTAACATTTGGATGGGTTCTGAGATCAGGTTTCAGCTCTGGGGAAAACCAGGCTTTATCACCTTGGGATTTTCTTATCATAGCTATAACAACCAGAAACTCTCTGTCAGTCTTACACCATAAAGGATTCTGACGTCTCCCACAGACAGAGACACAGCACTCTGAATGGAGACGTGGGGCTTTGTCTGGCACATGGATACAAAAAATGGGTAAAACGCAGAGAGACTTCCCGATAAAAGCCTGTACACTGAGAGGAAAAAAGGGGAAGAGGTGAGGTGGCAGCGAGGAGGGGGAGTTCGGGTCTGAAGGAGTCTATTTTTAGCCTCAGAGAAATCAGGTGTCTGCGGCCAATGGAAAAGAAAGGAGAGCGTGGGTAAAATGACATGAAGCAGCACTGTCGCTTTCATTTTACATGATCCATGTGAGTCAGAGAGTGCTGCAAGGGTTGGGGGGTGGGGTACAACAAAACCCAAACAAATATAAAATGGCATATACAGTATACATAATCCCTACTGACTCGGAACACAAGAGAACCTAATGCAACGTAAAAATAAACATAAACATGTAGGGATAAATAAATATAAATAAATAAAAAATATATTTTTTAAGGTTTTTATTTACAGAATTGATGGTCAGCGACAGCTTTATAATTAATTAGCATTTCTAATTCAAAGCAGACTAAGCTCCTTGCAGATTAGAATAGCGAATACATCATCTACTGGGACTTTCTTTCCGCTTAAGAGCCAAGAAGTTTCCTGGTAGAGAGGGTGTGTGTGTCAGAGTGCCTCAATTTCACCTTGTGCACAAGCCTGATGAATAACAACACCCCTCTTCCCTGACAGGATGCACATAACAGACTTCATTCCTCTTCCATAAAATGAAACTCAAGTAAGGACACAGGAAGGTGGTCGACTGCTATAAAAAGACTTCAGCTCTGCTCTCCCAGTCCACCCACACTGCCAGAGAAACTGGTGTCCAAAAGGGACAGGGACATGGCACAATCCGCAAAAAGCAATAGTCTTTGTGACTGTAGGGGCATTAGCAGTGTTTTGACAACAGTCAGCTGGCTCATCAGGAATGGGTGGGGACAGGTTGTACCTATGTTGTCCCTGTCAACAGTTCAACACCAACATTAGCATCTCCTGCTTTGTTTAAGGGAGCTGATGTGGGAGAAGAAGGAAAAAGTCTATGGAGCTCGATGTGCAGAGAAAAACACAATGTTCCATTCAGTGGTTGGCTGGCACCCAGGTGCATGATGGGGGCTCATCTGATGCCTGATTGTCCACTCAAAATGAATTTAAAGAAAAATTAGACCTGGCAATGTGTGCCGATACTCCCCTAAGAGGATATTGTTAACTATGAAAGATGTTTTTCAAGATTACTCCAAATCCCAATGGGTCCCCTAACGTTTGAAAATGCCCCCATACTAATCTTTGTTTTCCACAAATATGTTATTGGATAGTGAAATTGTTTAATCTTCCTTTGGGGAGCTATGAGAAATATTTTTCAATCACTTTAAATAGGGATGCACAAACCAATCTGCCTATCATCAGAGTTGGTCAATATTCACTGCAAGTATGGAGAGGGGGGAGAGAGGGGAGGGAGAGGGGAGGGATGTATTTTAGCTGTTTCCCAAAAGACTGCTATAAGCTGCCATGTGCAGTACAAGCCATAGTGTGTGTGCAGCGCAGTGCAGGAAGTAACGTTCCTCATCTATCCATCATCATTATCCAATTCCAAAGCAGACGTCGAGCTAATGACAATGTTTCATTTGAATGGAAACTACCAGCCTATAAAACTGGCACAAACATTATCGCCATTCCTGATTCAAAGCATATTTATATCTTTAACCAACGTCATTAAGTTAACAGTTCAGAAAATTCCTGCTGTAGCACTGCTAACAAAAGAAGAGCATGTCCTCTGGCAGACAATAAATAAAGACCAAAGTATATTTTAGAAATATGCTTTGTTGATAAGTAAACACTTAATTTCAGCGTGGTGTGAAAAGTTCTTAACATAAAATCCACTGGTAACTTAAAATCCCCTCCGGTGTTGTCAGTGCCCGTTGAAATCAGTCTCTACTGGCTGTCAAAGAAATGACACAAACATGACGTGAGTTTTGTAGCCAGGAGTTATCAGCTGTGGGAAAAATAACTTGGACTATATACAGTCCGAGATGACATGAAAAGCTTGTAGTAAATCCAGTTTAATATCTTCAGTATCTTTCTGCAAACTCATATAACAAACTGCATTCCTACAGTATATGCCAAGCTGTAAAGTAAATTGACTTTTCTAATATTCTAACAACTCAATAACAGGAAATTAGCTATTGCAACAATTCACCCACTGTGAGAAATGAGCCCCAGTGAGATCGTGGGTTACAAATGTGTCTATATTATAGAGAATGGAATAAGTAAAGAAGGAATACAAGACACAGGAGATCAGGATGCAATAGACTTCCAACAAGTCCACAGTCTGATCTAAGTAAAGAACCAAGACTATACCACTCCTCGGCTTAAACAACCGCACTTAAAAGTTATGGAGAAATGGCACGTATCAACAACAATATTGCACAACAGTTAGGGGTGTAAGAAGATATTGATACACTTCAGTATCACAATATTATGTTTTGTTTGGATGTCACAATACCAGAAATGTAGTAGTCGATACCAATACCAGGGAAATTCCACAATTCTCAATACCAATTTGATAACACGGTAAAAACATAAAACAATTATATATAAAAAATCTCATGTACTTCACTATATACTCCTTAATTACCTTCTGTATAATGTATTTTGTGAGGAAGTTAAACAGATCATAATTCCATCTCCTTATAACAATTGGATTTATTTAGGTTTCTTGCCAAAAACTACAATTTATAAGACTGCATTTGAACATATCATTATTGTTATGATTATTATGATTATTATTATTATTATATAGTAGTAGTAGTAGTAGTAGTAGTAGTAGTAGTAGTAGTAGTAGTAGTAGTATGTTGGCTGTTACAGGGACTGTGATAAATGCAAATCCTTCTGTTCTGATTGCATTAAAATTTTAAAAAGATTTCTTCAGATTTGATGCATATGGTTTTACAGTTTTTCCAATCAGCTTTCCACTGCTTTAAGGATAGTCCTGCTAAAATACAACAAATTGCTTGTTGCATAAAATTTTTTTAAAAAAGGAAATTATTTCCAACATTCTTTTATTGAACAAATAATCTTAAGTATTTAAGGTCTTAAAATACACGGCCTTAAATTCAACAGGTTTATAGAAAATCATTAGAGATGGAGCAACATAAAGAAAATGTCAAACTACCACACCTTCAAGTGAAGTTATGATTATATCTTAGTGCAACAACATGTACACTATGCTACAGTAGTTGAAGCCACGCCGTACTGAATGTTCACCCTTATTTGCTACCTAGTTAATCTCCTGAAAAAGCCTCATACAGCTCATTTTACTGTGTTTCTACCTGATGTTTCTCTGCTCTTCCTATAAAAGCCATCTCATCTGATAAGCAGCTCAAATAGTACAGACAAGGAACCAAAAGATATGGTGAGCAGCTACATACGTCATTCAAACTTCAACTGACAGGAAGTGTGTCTTTTCTTGTTTCCTCGACTAAAATGTCGGTATTTCTCATTTGTGACCTGTAGTAATAGAAACATGAGTGTTGACTTATGCTGTAAGACAATCATCGGACAACTGAGGGTTGTAGTAGGAAAACAGAAGACCTGTCACACAACAGATTCCTGGCAGTGCTATGAATACTCAAACACATGTTCACATGCTACAGGCTGCTCTGTCAGAAATGTTCCACTCCACAGTCACTCAGTCTTACAGCATATATTTACATATTACATATTTACTCCTGACCATCAGGAGGTTGTCATGCAGTCCTGGAACAATATAACATAAGCGGGTACTTTTAATCTTTGGGAAAGAGAGCTGTGTGACATGAATGAGCAAACATTAGCTTAGTAAATGAGTGCAGTTAGAAATCATTATCCTCATTTATCAGTAAGATCATCGCAGTGTCTGCACTTTGCTTTCAGCGTTTGCTTAAAAACAGCATCAGAACTGCTTTAATTCAATAAATAACTCACCAGCAGAAAAACCTGAATTGTACAGACAATGGACGGATTCATATTCACCTGCACTGTTTCTCCTTCTGTGGTGCCGTGTTTGTTTGGTGTGTGTTTGGCTATCAGGTTTCAGAATCTCAACTGCTGTCTTCCTGTAGGATTCCTTGGTCTACAGTAGATGCATTAAATGCCTCTACATTATGTCTCCTCAGTTAACAAATGCTCTGCAGCAGAAGCAGAATAAAACTACTGATTAAAACCAGACAAAACTTGTAAAAGTCCATGTATGGTTATCCTAGAAATAAAGAATCACTAAACTTCTTCAGGACTGTGTCAAACTTCAATACAAACATAGCTGCGAATAAATGTGCCATCCTGAAGCTTTTAAACAAATTGTCCAGGAAATAATAACTCATACAATATTTATACTGAATGAATATTTGAAAGCTGCTGAAATTACTTGCTTAATAAAGAATTCTGGGTTATCACATGGGATAACACAGATCCCAAATATATCCAACATCGGCTTAGTTTCAAATAGCTGTTTGCTGCTTTTTTAATGCTCTGAACATTGTGTTGAGAGCCTTTAAAAAATACAGTTTTATTTATTTTTTTAAATATAGTATTAAACAAATCGGTGTTATACCTTTGATAGGAGCTTAAAATAACAACAAAAGAGTACTGCCGATAAGATTGGAGTGATTAGACATGTCGGAGTTAAAACTATCCAACAGCATGGCCTAGTCCCAATGTCCGCACTCAGACTTGCAAATATAGCCACAATGTATATTTAACTACAAATCGTAAAAGATTAGCGTGTGCTCGTGAGCTCACTCAAAGATTTTGTGTGCCCTTGAAAGAATTACCCCCAATGTGTAGTGTTCTAATGGTTAAGAAAGGGAAATAATTTCGGAAATGGAAAGTGTACATCGCAGCAAGAAGTCTGTAGTTCTTTGCTTTGTGAATTCATATTGATTGTACCGTTCTAATCTGATCTGACCAAAAATCATACAGTACAAAATAAGACAGTATTAACATAAGGACCTTTATAATCAGAAAGTGAGCAATAAACACCAGGTTTTATTAAACAACAAACAAGTATATTGCGTGCCTTTTATTGGCCACATGCTATTTGACAAAAGCACTGTCCACTACCTCATTAAAAATGTTGAGTCCTTGTATCCTTGTGCACCCATATTTCCACTTAGCACACACACAAGTGACGTTAATTAAAGTCAGAGCTCAGTTAATTAGGCTGGTCATTGAGACTGAGCCCGAATCAAACCTATCACTAGGCTACTTTTACAAACTGCAATATTAAATACTGAGAATACTCTGAAAAGAGACCGTTTCATAGAAGTACTTTTTGCTCGGCTACAATTTTGAATGTAGGAATAAATTGTCTTCAAATACACAAAGATGACAAAATAAGAGACAGATTTCTCTGAAGAATGAAAGTCACTATACAGGTTTTGCAATTTGCATTGTCAACACAGCCCTGTGTATGTAACACGTGTGTATTTGTGTAAGTGTGTGTGTTGAGGGGAGGCAGTTCCACACTAGAAAACTGGTTAGGCAAATATCTTGAGGAAATGCCTTGTCTACAGTAGAGAAATGCCCATAAGGTCATAACAGTTATCAAAAGGGCGGGGCCGGTGCGCTGTCACGTGAGGAATATTTGAATTGGGTTGTGATTCTAATAGTGATAGCCTCCACTTCAAGAAGTCTGCCCTTAATCATCAGACCAGCACTTCAGTTACTGAAGAACAGGCAGTGACATCAGTTAAGTGTTTACTGTGTAGTTCTTTGTGACACAAATGAAAGACATGAGAACATATCCTGCTAGTCGCCGACAGCTTTTGTGTGGAAATCGTTACAATCAGCAACAAAAGCAGCTGTACGTGTTTCAGATCAAAAAGGAGGACCATGTAACAAGTCTGTCTAAAAGTAAAAAAAAAAAAAAAGTGACTCAGAAGGGAAAAATCAGTGTAAAAGAAAAAGGCTCAGATTGCCTATAATTCAGAACGATAATCTATTTTTTACAAACCACTCTTGCAGTGAACTTCACCATTCCAATTTCAGCTCTCATGTTATTCAAAAATGACTCAATGTAATCTTAAAGATCACAGAGCAACTGATGCACAGTGTGTTATGCAGAGTGTGTTACACAACTTTCACAACAGTTATGACTGACACAAGTTTTAACATGTCAAAGAGATTACACCCTGTGTGCATTGGGTTCAATATCCTTCAGGCCCAGAAACAACATGCATCTCTCTACACTCCAAGTGCAGGCTAGATCCTGCTCTTATAAGGCTGAGACCCTGATCAGTAGCACAGATAAATCTCCAAACTAGTCTCAGATCACAATCCTAATTCAAAAGGCATACTGCGATGTTGGAAATAAAGTGGGGTGTCACAGTGGCGTGGCCCTGTAACAGCTCCTGACGCCCCCTAATAGCAGGGCCATCATCTGGGCAACAGACGCCCCAGCCTCAGTCAGCACTGACTCAATGACTCACCCGGGCCCTGCTGAGTCAAGTGGAGTGACTCTTGAGTCTGAAACTCATAAAGTCATTTTGTAATAGAAAAGGCATAAGGGATACGAAAACAAGCTTGTGGTATGCAGGTTTCTAGTTCAGTCAAAAACAAGCTAACCTAAGTAGACATGTGGACATTCCTTCCTTTCAAAGTGAGGTCAAAACCATACATGTTGTAATTTGCAGCAGAGTAAATTAAGTATAGGTAACATTGGAAAGTGCACCAAAAGGGCAAAAACATAGAGCATGAAAAAAATCCACCAGTGATTCCGCTCAATGATTAAATGAAGTGTATAATAATAATAACAGTTTACAGTCAGGACACAGAGAGGAACATTTTACCAGCTTTAACAAGCAAGCCTGTGTGACAGCAACAGAGCCAACATAGCACGAGAGCAGGCAGAAGGAGGAAGACAAAGTGAGTCTTAACAAATGCAATGGCGAGCTATGACAGAACACAGTGTTACTAAACCTTGTAAAATAAGATTTACTAAACGTGACGTCGCACGTTTCAGGAAGAGGGTGATCACATTTGAACTGGAGTAAACTCACCGTCAGTTAGTTACCTAGCAACATGGCAGCAAGGTAATGACAAATTGATGGCTTACGATGCTCATCATCACATACCTGGACCTGATGCACAGCAGTGATGCACCTCTGGCTGCAACACACTCCAGCACTCAGCAAATCAAAGTTCACTGGCCTTTTCACCGCGTTTTTTGCCTTCACTACTTCCACCAGTATCGTGGTGTTCTTTCAGCACAAACCCGACTTTATGAGGTCTGGAAACGATGCCATAATTGAGATGAACGCATCGAAAGTCAGCAACTGGTTTCCTTTACGTCGCCGTCTGATGGCCCTTCAGCAGCAGAGGAAGGGGTGCGGGTACGACATGTAGAGATGGCACGTAGAGAAACATCATCAGCCCGGGAGTGTGTTATATGATATCAGCCGTTCCTGTCCGTGTTTACAAAATATGGCCACAACATTGCACCGGAGAACCACACGCTGGATTTCCCTTAATCGACAGAAAAGGCCAAAGTAGCTATGGTAACGTTAAAAATGTCCTTGAATATCCAAGCTACCGTCGCGGGAGTTGACGGTTGGTCGGGCTCGTCCTGGAGAGGAAACTGTAACGGCTGTGAGCTCAGTCCAGTTGCGGTCCAGCTACCGTCCACGGAACTGGGAAGGGCGAAGAGCAAACAGATGAAGAGCACCCGCCATAGTAAGTTGTCACTCCTCAAGTCTGAGCGGCTGCAAGACTTCACTGTCCTCTCAGGCACGACACAAAATAGTGTCAAGTTAAGCCGAGTACAACGAGGTTTCCGGTTACAATGATCTTCAAAATAAAAGTCTGATTTACTTTGAACGTGTAATCAGTCCAAAACTGTGTACAAACATTCGCTGATTGTTTTCTAAACGACAATTTCACACACTATATCTTAATTAATATCACGTTAATTAGATGCTACCAAACACAATATTTTAACATGGAAATAAATTGAGGTAGAGACCTCATTTACAAAATGAATTCCTAGGCATCAGTAAACACAAATAAGAAACATGGATGAAAATTGCGATAAAAAGTTGTAATATATAGCACTGAGTCTGTTTAAAAGGTACAAAAGTGAAAATAATAAAAGGCACAATTATTAATTAATTAAACCATACGAATAAATAAAGCAATCAAAATATATCGCGAATTAATTAATTGAACAAGAACCACTGGAGTTGAAATAGTTTGAATTTTTTGGGGGGGAAATTGCCTTAGGGATAAAAGTGAGGCAAGCTTTTGATTGTTCTGCATGTTGTTCTAGTTTGCAGGTGCACAGTGAGAAAAACTGGATCAGTATTAGGACGTTAGCAGCATGTAGTATTTAATTCTAAAGGAGTAGTCGCTTATCTTCCGGCGTTTGTTTGTTTTCCTTCTGCCGGCTTGACGAAACTCAGACTCTCACAGCCATTCAGACGAGCAGTTTCGATATTACGGCGCCCCCTGCTGGCACTGGAGGATATGCTCGGTTTATAAACTGGTATCACAAGTGGTTATACATACTGTACTGTATATCCGCAGGCAGAGGCATTATTATGGATGTAAGTTACGAAGGTACGTTTATAGAGGTCATGTCAATCAAACTAACCAAAAACCATACAATACAAAATAAGACAAACCTAAACCTAAAACTACTTTTACTCAGTTTACCAACATTATATATATATATATATATATATATCTTTTTAATATATATCTTTTTTTATGTAGGCCCATTCAGGCTCATCTGCTTTTAACCTGCACATGCATTGTCATCATATAGCTTAATTAGTAACAAGTGAAGAGATTGAAGGGGGCAAATTAAACAAAAAACAATATTGTTTTTAATGGTGCATGTTGTGGGACCTTAAGAGGGTCATTGATTGGATGTCGACCACAGCGTCAACAGTTCTGTAAATCCTGCATATGCATAAAATATGAAAATGTTTCTTGAGACATTTTTCTCAACCAACTCTGAAGAATGAGGACTTTACAAAAACATTTCAAGGAAACCTGTTGTAAGTACATTCTTGTTTAAGTTGTGCACAGCACTTCACACTCTTTATACAACTATTACATCTTTATTACTACATTAATTATACACAGTATTTTATCATTGTACTATACATATATTATCTGACAGACAAATAGTTACTCAACTGCTTCTTCTTTTATTTACACTTTTAAGCAAAAAACAATGATGACCAATCCTGAAAAAACTAGACGACATTAGAATTTGGATGAACTTTTTATGCACATCATTTAGTTGTGTACCACAAATTGACAGTTAAGATTATAATATTCTTATATATTTATATCTGTTTCAAAAAATATCATATGATAAATGTATAAGACAGATTTCTTACACACACTAAAGGTTGCATTTTTTAAAGTCTTTTGCAGGATCCACGTAAAAATGACATATAATGGTTATATTGTACCACAATGAGGGTCAGTTTTAATGTGAGCACTAAAGATAACGTAAGTAATTAGAAATGCACCTCCCCCATCTGCAATGTCATCACAGGTCATCAGAGAGATTGTCTTTTCCTGGTGACTTACATAGTTTCCTGATTTACTCATTATAGTCATTGTCAAGAGAGAGAGCAGGAACTATTACATAACATTCCATTTGTTCTCGTCATATAAAACAATTTTGCAATAAATGCATCCAATTAATATAATAATTGGACCTCTTCAGGAATCCTTCAGAAATGTCAACAGAACGTGTTGTGGCGAATTTAATAAGTATGTGTTTTATTATAAGGTGTAATAAAAGTGTGTTCTGTAATAGGTTTTATTAGTACATAATTGTAGTAGGTTTTACTTAGTATATGGATTGTATTATGAATATATATATACATGTGTAATATTCAATCATGATCAATGTAAGTGTGAGAGAACAGCCTCTGTAAACATTTGGAGAATGGCCTGAATAACATCATTAGTGGGGTAAGAGTGAAGAGTGAGTCTCCCAGTTCGAGCTCATAAAGAAGGTAGATTTATGAGGCCCTGAGTATATGATGAGGGTGAGATTAACAGGCCAGGCGCCTGCTAAAATGGCAGAGCTAGCGTCAACTGGAGAGGAGACCCGGAGATACGTGTAGAGGACAGAACAGCCATGAGCCATGAGTCAAAGGCCGTAGGCCAGAATATGTCAGGTTGATTTACTGGACTCCACTGGCACCACTCCACAACCTTTTAGACTACAACCTTGGTTTTGTATGTGAAGTTGAGTATAAGAAGAGGCCGTTTCAGGCCAGGAGTGCATCTCCGGGGATGTTCTCAAGAGTTGATTTTTGTACTTGTACATGAGATTAAACTCTATTGTATCAGACTTCAAACTTCTCCAGTGATCTTCTTTTTCCTGACTGAGACCTTCGTTTTTTGACTAAGTATTACGCTGAGACAGAATTAAATTGGATTGGTAAACAGTTTAAATAAGTTAAAGTAAATATTAGTAGCTGGAATCCAGTCTTCTTCACTGGCCCAGAGGATAGATTCCTGCTACAATAAACGTTCTCCTTCTACAAGGGTTTGGCATTACTCGCAGTGATGGAATAATGGAAAGAAAGCTAGAACTTTGGCTTTTACTGTATTAGATTCAACAGCAATATCTTGTGCAGTGTGAAACAATGCAAATCAATGTAAAAAGAATGTTATCTAATGTGTGGGGTAAATGACAAATAAAACAACCAATCTGTAGGTTATTTTAGTCCATCATGCTCTCACTGATGCTCTTCTTAGTGTTAATAGGAGGGTTCATATTATAAGTCCATCCAAAATATTTCTCCCTGGTAGACTCGAAAATGGTCAGTGTGTCAGTCAGCTGTGAATTCACAATGTTTACAGTTGATTTCATAATTGTATATGATTCCAACAGTGACCAGTTTGAATGGCACACCTTGACATGGGAACTTTTGACCTTTGAGCTCATGGGAAATGTTTAGTATCATATAATTTCCCACACTGCAAATACAAGTTTCTATTTTCCAACATCATCATCATCATCATCATCATCATCATCATCATCATCATCATCATCATCATCATCATCATCATCATAATCTACTTACCTTTACATGTGAATACATTACTTGAATGAATGTGAATATCCAGTTCATATACATTATAGTACAGAAAGAGAATTAGGTTTGTTAATTATCAAAATATTGAACAGGGGGACTTTGTCAGTAAGGTTAATTTAAAAATAATTTATTGATGTTACCTGGTTAGGTCCTTTTTTGTCATGCTGTACCTTATGTGATTCCCCATACTAAAACTCTGTCAATCTGTTCTGGGAATACAGACCCATAAATTATGGCAAGATATTTGTAGATGTATCTCACATACTATGATCTAGGATTTCGAACTTCTTCTGGCAAATGTGTCTTGTTTTTTTAAGGTTCAACACAATAAATGAAAAATACTATTTTCTAATCAATCTCTATTTTTTTGCAGTGTTACATTCATAAATGTACTTTTGTTAAAGTAAAACCTCACTTTCATGTTTTCAAGAAAGAGATGGAACTATATTTGGACAATTACAATTACTAAAAAAAGCTATCAAAGTTGTGAGACTGTGTTTTCATCTAAAACAGGGGTGTCAAACATACGGACTGCGGACAAAACCGGCCCGCCAGAGGGTTCAATCCAGCCCGCGGTATATTTAAAGACATTGAACAGCAATATAATGTCAGTAAGCAGCTTTAGTACAAAATAGTTTGTACTAAATGTATACATTTCATAGGCGGGGGATAACTTAACCTTCTTCCTTAATAGTTCCCACTTTAGTTTGTATGGTGTGGTGTCAGGATTACTACACAGATGTGGAAATGAATGTAAATTTAAAATAATTTCTAGATCTTGACAAGTTGTTTTGATCATAAAGTAAAATACTATATTGTTCAGTTCCAGATCCCTGTGACTAAATGTTTCAGTAGCTTTGTAGACAGACTGATCTGTAAGTTGTAATGCACATGTGTAAATGATAAACTGAGGCATAATATTGTTAAAATTGCACTTATTTTTCTTGTTGTTCATAATGTTTTGTAAAAGATAGTTTATTAAATGTGAACATTTTCAGAATGTACTGGTGAATCTACTGATGAAATTGGGCTGTATGTGGTCCCTGAGCTAAAATGAGTTTGACACCCCTGATCTAAAAGTTACTTTTCTATTTATCTATGTTGACTTCCGGCATGTTTTGTTAGCCTACATATTTTATTTTATGTTATGTTTATCCCATAATTTGCTTTCATATATTCACCTATGTAGCTGTAGCTGTTAAATGCCTGTCATTGAAGTGTTACTGTTCATGTGTATCGGTGTATTGTTAATTAATTTGAACACAACAGGTGGGCTTTATTCGCCATTGTAGACATGGCCCTGCTAAATTTGAAAGTTACTTTCCAACCTTAACCACCATTTACGCACAATCATGTGTTTCAAAGTCTCTACCAAAAGGAGCCTTTATAGAGACTCAATTTTTAAAAGTCGACTATCAGCATTGTAAAACATGTTTGCAGTGTCCTACCTGCTGGGGTTTTGTTTAGAGAAACGACACAAGGTGGCGGCAGCGAGTAAACACAGACCTGCTATTCTGGCCACGAAGAAAAACACAACGACTGCCGATTGGTTGATTTGTGACGGAAACGTAGAAGAAGAAAAGACTGAACATTTTTAACTGCACCTAACCACCGTGACCGTGAAACAAACAGGGAAATGTAATAGTCTACAGTAGGTCTAACTCCTTTGTTCTGTTTAGTGACATACAACGTAATGTAATGCTGTCAGTCACTTATTATGTTTATTTAAAGACATGTCGCGGCTTCTCCCGTTCATCAGCTGTGTGTACAGCGTGTTCAGTCCACGGTCCAGTCGGGTCATATCATGGAGAGGTTCTCCCAGTATCTCTCCACTGCTTAGTCCGATCCCTACTGGACTAACACGTGTTTTAGCAGCCGGTAAAAAGAGCTTGGTAGACTTTCCTGTCCTGAATGAGGACGAGCTTAAAGAGCAGTTTGTGAGAGGATCTGGACCCGGAGGACAGGCCACCAACAAAACCAGCAACTGTGTGGTGCTCAAGCACATCCCAAGTGGGACTGTTGTGAAGGTTAATCTTGTTTGTTTTTTATCCATCTGAATTAATGACCTAAATAAGAGTTATGTTGTTGAATTTCTAAACGTTTGAAACCTCTGTTGACAAATAAGTCTCGCATCAAGGCCCATGTAGTAGCTGATCTGATGCGTTTGATCACATCACGTGCTCTTCCACAGATGCTCAGTTGTCATGGAAACGCAATGTTGACATTTAAGGACTTCTTGTCCATGTCGTCTTAACATTTGAGAATCACAGTGGAGTCCTTGTACCCTCCCTGAAAAAAATGAAATTATGATAAATTAAAACACCAGAAGAGCTACTAAATGAGCCTCGAGTTGGGTGTTTTTTTGTCAACCAAAGTTTTGTGATTTACTAACCATTTTTATTTCTTGTACCATATCCCCTGCAGTGCCATCAAACCAGATCTGTGGAAACAAATCGAAAGCGTGCTCGGGACATTATGCGAGAGAAACTTGATGTTTTTTATAAAGGAGAACTCAGTGAAGTTGTTGTAAAGAAGAAAGATTTAGAGCTGAGGAAACAAGAGAAGAAGAGGAAGGCAACTGAAAATCTGGAGAGAAAAAGACTCTTTAAAGATGCGCTTGCTGCAGACTCCAAACCTGGAAATGATACAGTTTAAAAATGTTTGTGTTGAATAAAAATTGATGCTTGAAAGATAAAAACTTGGAAAGTTACTGTTATTAGTTCCAAATCAAATGACCCTTTTGTTTGTATAGCATCTTACATGCAAAGCTGCAATTCAACCTACAATAACACATAATACAATTGTACAAATCTGTCCAACCTAAACCTCAGGTTTAAGATTTATAACACTTGACTTGCTGTCCACCAATCTATGTCTGTTGTTGTTTTCCTTATTAAAAAAACAGGACCAAACACTTGTATCAGCTTGCATGAGACCTATTTTACCCAGAGGTTTAGCATATCCACAGGCTACTTCCTGCCTCTTTTTGCCTTAGATTTCAAGTGTGGTAAAACAATTGTAATATGCTACATTTCAGTAAATTGATTATTATTTATTTCTACTTCTCTTTTTTAATTGAGTTATAAGAATATACAAACAATCAGCCATACTATTTAAATTAATAAAGAATAACCATCAAATTAAAAAAGAGACTCATAATACTCCTAATATATTTCCTAAGATAGAAAGATTAATAATAGTATTTATTTATTACTCTAATCGTGGTTCGGTCACATCATAGGACATCTTAAATTCTACTGATTGAATCATGATATTTCTGCTCAGTATTGTATATACCAAAAACACCTTGTTTTGTACGCCAAATATTATAATCTGATAATAATACTGATCTTTATTCAATTCAGGTATTCCCAGTGAGATCAAGATCTCTTTGGCAAGATAGACATGACATACTCAACATTATGGTACAGAGAAACAAGAATATGTATATATATCAAAATAATTATACATATACATAATGATATATATTAATTAATTAAAATAAATAAATAGAATTGGGATAAATAAGAAAAAAAGAAAGTTCACCATACAGTCTTATTATTTTAGTGTTGAATTCAGCAAAAAATCCAGTGAAATGAGCGGGAACTTTTACATTTATGTAAAATGTACTATATAAAATCAATTAGTTCAATGTTATGTTTATAATGTATAATGACATTTTTTACACTAAATGTTAATATAATTATTAGTTTTACACGATAAATAACCTTTTATTCGAGTCCAAAAAGTGAAAAATGAATGTATACAATGCTAAAATAAATGCGTAAAAGATTTTGGTTCATTGCAAAAATTACATTTGGAGAATTTGACGGGCTGTGTGACATCATAGCCAATGAGATAACTACTTTCATGCTCGTGACCCTCTCGCCCGGACGAATCGGCCAATGAGAGGTGCAGTACAGTTTTTTAAATCCACCACGCGCTCCCTCAGTGTAGTGGTCTGCTCTGATGTTTGTCGTTGCAGAAGCAGTGAGCGCAGACACAGCAAAAAATAAATAGACTCCTCGTCTTCTTTCACTTTTATTCTGGGAACTGACATGGCAAAAGGTAAACTTGTTAATGTATTGTTGTCTCACTATTTGTTGCATGTCACACAAGCTACAGTAAATGTGTAGCCAATGCTAGCTAGCGTAAATTAGTACCAACTTTTTAAATACACGTAACGTTATGTTGAATAATAAAACTCTGCAATGGTCGGCTTTTGTATAATGTCGGGTGAATTTGACAGCATTGTGTTTACGTTTATTCATTTCCATGTTTATAAAGGGAAGAAAGATGTGCTAAGAACCGACAAAAAGCCCGAGGACACTGATGAACTTAAAGTCCCCTCCCGGAAGGAGACAAAGGAAAACAAACCAGCAACTAACAAGGTTTGTTTTGTTGTTTGGTTTTACGCGTTTACAGCTTTTGTGTTGGCCAACTAAAGTAAGATAAAAGTCGCTTTTTTGTTAACCCAGCACCAGAAAGGTAACGTTAGTCACAGGGGTCCTGCTTCAGTTTTGCGTCGTAGAAACGGATTCAGAGTTGCGCATTTTACGCAAAATGTACCTCAAGCTGTGCACTGCCCTTTACGTCCAATCAAAGTGTAGGGTTCAAGTGTACAAACAAGGTGTACCATTCTGTACACCATAGCTATTGGTTTAGTTATAGAGCTGAAACTTAAAGTTTAGGATGTCAACATATGTTTCATTGTCATTTGTCAGCATTGGTGGACTGTAACGTTATTACATTTTCTCAATTACTGTACTCGAGTACATTTGTATTTCCATTTCATGCTACTTTCTACTTAAGGTAAGATACAAGATATAAAGTATGTATGCATAAATAAATAAAAACATGCAAGTAAAACTGAATACTACTTCCACCAGTTTGTCAACTGAGAAATTGCTTAGTGAGCAGCACACACTAACATAGTACAAAGTAATGTACAGTGAGCTGGTACTGTTACATTGAGATGTTTACACAGAGCATCTCTGAACTTGTGCAACTTGCCGCTGATGTTTTTCATTTAGTTGTTAATTTAACATGCTATAGTGCTGCCAACATGTAAACTAACATGCTTTAGTTGTATAACAGGCTTCTTCTTTTTTTTTTACATGATTTTAAAACATCTGGTTTATTATTCTGTTCCTATTCCTTTTGTAAGGGTAATTGTAACTAATAACAATAATAGTAGTGTAATACCCTACAGCTGTGATATTTTCTGAGGTGGTTATGTACAGTGAAAATCTCATACTGTTAAAACTCAGAATTCACATGCATGTAAAATATGACATTTCATTTATTGCATCTCATCAGATTTTCCTGAATGTGTTTCTAGTCTAATCCTGTGAATGACACAGGGTTTGTAATTTATTCGCCAAAGTAAATAACAATTATTCTTGCAGGATTGCGTTGGTACAGTACAGTCCATTTTACAGAGTCTACGGAGTCCAAGCAAACCTAGATCCCCTCTGAGCGACAGTTTAAGCATGCTGATCCAGGAAGGAAATGACTCTGATTCAACTAATCCTGACATGTCCAAGATAAAAAAAGGTGAGTACCTAATTAACTTAAAGGTTTGAATTGACTAATCTGAAATGCCAGCGTTTGGTGATCTCCCAGCTATCTTTCTCTTAACCCCTATGTTACCTTGAATGGTCAGCAGATCCACGTGTACTGCACAAACATTTCCTGTGCATGGAATGGTGGCAGTGTTCACTGACTCACGATCTTATGACACAACTTAACTTTTTTGTTGGAAGAACTTCACTCTTTTGATTAAGGCCAAATGTTTAGGGCAGTTGTCAATTTTATTCTTTTTTTCTTCCTCATTTTAGACATGCCTAATGAAATAAAATCTGAGAGTTGTGAGTCCAAAGAGCAGATGCCTGAAATGGCTTGTCACAGTCATGGGATCAGAGAGAAAGCCACTGACCAGCCTGAGAAAAAAGAGTCCACAACACACACAAATGGCAGGTCTGCAGCAGACGTCAAAGTTTTAGCATCCAAACCTCGAAGTAGAACTGGTCGCAAACTCGGAGCAAAAAAGTGAGTGCAGAAAGACATGTCTGTATCATTTTTTTTGCACAATCAAAATCTCATTACTTTCATAATGTGTCTTTTCAGGACTGAAAATAAAGCTCCCCAAAACAGAAAGGTCACAGACTATTATCCCATCAGACGGAGTAACAGAAAGACTAAGGCGGAGATAAAGGTCTGTATGAAAAAATGCTATTGATGGGTTGTATATTTTTATTATTGGTTTATATGAGAGATTTTTTCAAACGTTGTCATTTTTGTACCTGCAGTTATTTGTATTGTTTTGAGTATTATTCTTTTTTGTGAATGTTTTTTTTAACTTTGACTAAATAACTCAAATTGTCAACAGAGCGAAGAACACAGACACATTGATTACCTGATAAAGAATGACATTGAAGAAGGAATGCAGGTAACATTTTAAATGTACTGTGCCCATTTCAGTCCAAATGTGTTTGATGCATTTCACACTATGTATGTAAAACTTTCCACAACCTACAGTGCTCCCATTTGTGCCCATTGATGTTTGTCTAAGTGGTTAAAAAAAAATCCTTATCAGTGGTCTTTAATGGAAGAATTGTATACATTTCTAGTAACATGTGCTTTTGCAGTATTTTTATCTAGATCATTCATATTTGTGACCTATGCTTTGTAATCCAACCAGCCAGGGATTAGTAGTTGACGAAAATGACTAACTGTAATGTGGTTAAGTTTCACACTTTGTTGCTTTTGAACGTCATCAGATCAAACACATGGAAGGAAAAGGAAGAGGGATTTTTGCTACCACAGGCTTCAAAAAGGCAGAGTTTGTCGTGGAGTACCATGGAGACCTACTGGAACTAGCTGATGCTAAAATAAGAGATGCCAAGTACACGCTGGATCCCCAAAAAGGCTGTTACATGTACTACTTCCAGTATCAATCCAAGACTTACTGGTCAGTCCAAATGTCACCACTTATCACCAAATATGATTGACATGTGGTTTCACTCTTATTTCATTTGATTTCTTTTCTTTGTTCGAGCCTTCAACTTTCTGGGAATGATTATAGTTGTAGGTGCACATCTGAGGGATATATTGGTTTGATGGTGAACGCAATGATATCGTCTCCACTGACTAGATCGGGCGAAAAAATAGACTTGTATTGCCTTAGGATTTCCTTCTTTTTCTCCTAGTAAAAGGAGAAAATAAATGTATATCTCTAATTTAGATACTTTTCTTGTGTTTTAGTGAGTGCTCAATATTTATTTGTTTACGCTTTACAGTGTGGACGCTACAGAGGAAACGAGCCGTCTCGGAAGACTGATCAACCACAGTAAAACTGGAAACTGCCAGACGCGGCTTCACGCCATCGATGGAACCCCTCACCTGATCCTGGTGGCTTCCAGAGACATCAAAGCAGAGGAAGAGCTGCTGTATGACTACGGGGATCGGAGTAAAGCCTCAGTCTTGGCTCACCCGTGGCTAAAATACTGAATCCTCGACATGTGTATATGTGAGATGAATTGGTGCTCGCTCCTGTTCAGCCTAACGTAACAGGCGCTATAGATCAGCTGTCCTCGACATGCTTTTTTACAAAGTGTAAAAAATGTTTTTTGTTTTTAAATGAGGGCTAATGCGTCAACGCGTGAGTGTATTTTTGCAAATGTTTTTATCATGGTTTTATTTTTTAAATCTAATTGTAGCAGAGTAATGCAAACTTGAATGGTATTTCTCCTGGATAAGTACTGTTTCACATTGTCCATTGGGTTTCCTTTTGTAATGAATATAATTGATAATTCAATTTCACTATTGTAAATTATTACCTGTGCTGTAAATTAAGGAATAAAACACTGACTTTTCATTCCAACTGTGGCATGGTTAATTGTGAAGATTTGAGACTGTGTTCTTAAAAAGACACCCTCCTCCACTTGTCTTGGAGATTTATTTTTACTTTTTAGTTACACTTTTGTGATACTTGACCGTGTGGAATATAACCTGCAACCAGGTCCTCTCTGGGAGGGAGCCCAGAATGTTGTTACGTGGTACGCGCCTTATCCTATAGTCTAATGGGGCTACACAATGTCATATTGACATCTACCCCACAGTGCAGTTGAAGGTAATGATACTTTGTACTTAAGTATTGTGAAGGAGTTTCAAGACTGAAAGACGGGTGAGGATAAACAAAGTGTGTTCAAAATCTGTGACTGTATTTTGTCTTTCAACTATGTTTCTATTGTATGTCAGCGCTACAAAGACTTGACTGAAATAACTACAATCTTTTTTTGTTCTATTTCACTGCTGCTTTAAAAGAAAACCATATGAATGATTTATAGTAATTGAGTTTTGAAGCTCATTAAGACTAAAATAAAGTTATGTTCATCGTTGCTCTATTGTGCTCTTTGTCCAATAATAGGAACATCTCTATAGAAGTCATGACTCTGGTATATGACTTGAATAACTGATAACTGCGTTATGTTGAACTCTAATCATGTAGTTAGTGTAAATCTGTCTGCTGTGATTTGTTTACTTTGACATGACATCAGAACCTGTATCAATGTGAAATAACCCTTTATAAATATTTAAGTTTAATCCACCATTTAATTATTTTACATTTTGAGGGTGTGAGGCCCCTCTTTCCTTTATTAGACAGTTGAGTGACAGAACATTTGTTTTAGATTACTAGACCAACATAAAGCCCCCTGAAGACTTAATTTTGATTTATAAAACAACATTTTCAAGCCTTTAAATAACTTCATTTTGAGTGAATGCATTCAACATAATTTCCAATACTAGTTGGATAATACTTTCCAGTTTCATTTCATATCTTCACCAAACTTTCCACGTAATATATATATATATATATATATATATATATATATGTCTACTACAGCAATTATATTACCATAAACAATCTTAGGTACAAATTACCAGTACAAAATACAGTGCTTGTTAGATTTAAAAATAAACATTGTAAAAAATGATCAATATGAAAGTGGTCAAATGATGAGAAAATTGTGCCGACAAATCCCGTTTGTCTTCTACATGGTCAATTCTTGTGAAAAGGTTTTTCTTATTTTCGCCTGAATGAAAACCTATAAACAGAAAACGGCCAGTTAGAAGAAGTTTCTCCCCGAGCATGGTGGAGGAGACACATGGAACAAAAAATAAAACTGAGTTTTAAAAGTGTGAGAAAGCTACATTGAGTCACGGCAGACTGATTACTGATGGCTGCAGTAGTTTGGCCGATTTCCACATTCTCTCTTGCGCTCGTTCAGCGCTCACACAAACATCCTCCACATCAGCATGAATACATTTGGTCACAAGTATATCATTAGGAGACGGGAAACAGGCTGCGAGAACAATCTCCCTGCTAGCTTACTTCAACATCATGTGGTTGCTGATGAAATTCTTCTTGAAACCATGCCATCTTAAACTTACTGCTAAAAATAAATGTTACTTTGTGCTAATTCTTTCAAATTACATCCTTGTTGTCTGCAAATTCATTTGTCTGTATTCCATTTTTTCTAGTTTAGCATAAAGGGACTAAAACTGCTTTTCGTTGTGTGACGGCAGTGACAATAAATGAACGTTGTTTGGTCTACTCACAGTTTGCCTATGGTTGTCTTCTCCTCCTTTGCATCATTGATTGTGGATCTACTGTGCTCTGTGGGTGCTGGTGTCTCCAGATCCACTTCCACTATGGCTGGTTCAGCCTGTGGCAGAATCCCACTGCAGAAGAAAGTAGAGCTTTATGGTCACTGAGAATACTCACATACGAAGTTCATCAAAAGTCCACACTATCAAATTGAAGCTATATGCATGAGATTGAATCAAACTATTCCCCTAGAATCAGTGTTGTTATCAAAAAGGTAAAAGTAGCAATTAAATTGGAGGCAAATGTTAGCTTTATAAGATCAGCACAGGTCATTTCTAGGGGGACGTTTGCCTAAATGTGCTGCTGATATTGTTGCCGTTTAATTCAGGATTACATTACACGGAATAAAAGTGTGCTTTTTTGAAAACCAGTTGATTACAAGTCTGTCATGTCTATATTTATACAAAGACTATATGATTCTGTATGAGTTACGACATATGGGTGGGATAATACTGGATATTGGTGTCCATTTTAGGGATGTCAGTATACATCACTATTGTATATGATTTGTCTAACAGTGGACATGTTGGAGTAACAGCGACTTTATTATCAACATCTACATAATCTAATGTAGTATTATACAACAGCCCTGCAATAAATCCCGTCTTTGGAAAGCTTATTATGTTCAGTTTTGTTGACTTAGTTATTGTTGGTGTTGTATTAAATTGTACTAAAGTGTTTCTAATACTCTGTCCTCCTCATGCATGTAAATGGAGATTCAATATTTAAAAAAACTTGATTGTCTATCACATAATGAGAGAAAACCACATAACAATATTAAAACATACGCCCATAAAAAACGAACTTAAAATCACATTAAAACACAAACAACTCCATAAATAAACATTATACTCACATTATAATGCACTTACAATGCAAAAGAGGTGACATGAATTAAAAAAAACAAAAGCAACACTTGGACTTCAGGTTAGAGCTGCAACGATTAGGCGACTAATCGGTCAACAGAATAATAATCGAGTATTTTGATCATTGATAAATATTTCACTTATCAATTAATTAAAGCACTAATATGGTTTTTATCTGTTATATTTAAAGACTTGGACTTGAATGGGATGGACATGTGTCACTATTAGAAAACAATCGGCAGATTAATCGATAATGAAAGCCCAGTTACTCACCTCTTGTACAGCTGCAGCTCCTCCTGAGCCACTATGAGCTGAGCTTTGAGCTGGTTCCTCTCCTGAAGAACCTCCTTCAGCTCCTGCATGGTGAAGCGAGGTCTATTGGGGTCTGTGAGGTCCACCACCAGCTGGTTTGGTCCCGCTGTTTGCTTTAATATCAGATAGGAAAACATCTCTAAACGTGCACTTTAAGTCTGATAAATCAACTGCGCAGGACAGACTGTAACACTCACCGTGCCCTGCCCAGAGGAGCTCTCCTTGATGATCCTGTCCAGTTCACTCTTCAGGTTGTCCCGCTCCATTTTCAGCTCCTCCAGAGACAAGTTGTACTTATTAACCAAAGTCTCGAACATCTCTAACACGCGGACTATTCTGAACTGTAAACCCGACACTTCTTCGCCCGTGCTGCTTATTTTTAACAAATCTCGCCCGATTACATATGAAATGTCATACACATCTTCAACCGTGAGCTCAAACGCGTCCTTGTCGAAAGCCAGAGCGGGCGACGACTCTTCCCCGAACTCCATGACAGACGGATGCGACTCCTACAGAAACAAAAGCCAGAATACAGTTATTGTTTTTCTATAATGCTCTAAAAGTAGCACTATCTTCCCTTTTGTCTTGGGTTTAACACTTTTATTGACAGAAGATAACTAACTTCCAGACAGAGCAGCAACTTCCCCTTTCACTCATCCACCAATGACGTGACTCGCTGGACAGTAGAGGAGGGCAAAGTATCCTAGCGACAGGTAAGTACAAAGATCGTATATAACTCAAGATGACTCCCTCAACACTGTAGATCCGTGAACGCGGGTCTGCTTTTCCACGTCACGGAAATGTGGGTAATGTAGGCAGTGTGAGTGAGAGCTCTCTGTTGTCAACGTATCTCCTGATCAGGTGAGAAAGCACGTGATTTGATGTTTTTATACATTTTTGTTGTACTATTTTTTCTTTGTTTTCTCAGTCACACTCTCCCTCTCCATTGTCTCCCTGTATGGACTGATTTATATATGTTTTGTTAGATTATACTATATTTAGAATGTATTATACTCAGTAGTGGAAAGTAACAAAGTAAGCCTCCATTTACTCAAATACAATTTTGATGTGCTTTTACTTGAGTATTTTCATTTATCTACATGTCAGAGGCAAATATTGCACTTTTTACCCCAATACATTTATTTGATAACTTCTATTTAATTGTATATACTTCCAATTATTTATTGTTTACTTTCTCTATTATATCAGTACTTATTTCTGTCCCTGTGCTACTGTAATATCTGAATTTATCCCCTGGCGTTTAATAAAGGCTCATTTTAGAGTGAAATTACCAAAAACAAAAAAAAGATTATTGCATTCACAAAATCTCTAGATAATACTATAAACTATCAACATTTGTGTTAAGGACACAATCACGACGTACATCTAGTATATTCTTTATTAGCCATATGAGTATTTGATAGTAACAAAATAACAACATTCAAAAGTTGAAAAATAAAACTTTATTACTTTTTTCTGAACAAGCATTATTTTACAGATGCAACCCAGCACATATATGTTGTTAGGTCATGCTTTTACAGTACTCGTTATTATTGTTGGAATAGGTGTACTGGTTATACTGGTGTTTTACCAGTATGATTGTATTGGTGTAAACCACAAAGGTGTGGTGCCACACTGTAGTGCTGCAAACATACAGTAACAATCAATTCTAAGGGACCAAGAACACTAACTCAAACAGTGGCACAATAGCATCACACTATAACAATAATGTGTTATATAATCAGATACATCTTAACATCACTTCTTCTACATGCTGTCATTATTCAGCTAAATAAGTCAAAAGTGTGAAAACTCAATTCATCCTTTGGGGAATGCAGGGACACTGTTTCTGTATTTGGATCAAGCAATGTAATGGGAAACTTTGGTGCTAATTTATTTGACATTACAGCAGCATGTGCAGCATTACACCAAACGTAGCATAGCTTTTTAAAAGTAATATATAAAGTGACGCACTGACAGGTGATGAAAAACCCTAAAAGGTCATAAATAAATATAAGAGTTTCCAGGTATGGCCAGTTATCTCACATATTAACTACACAGGTTCATTGAAAGCTCTTACCAAGTAAGCTAAAATGCTACCAAAATGTATCGTAAAAGTTGACTTGGTCTCATTTACACAGTTTCAAGTGTATAAACACCATACAGATTTAGTTTAAAACAACCAAGTAATGCAACCATTAAACCAATTCTTTTAAATTTGTCTATTGACAAACTCTGTTGAGAGAAACAAACTGGCGTTGACCAATGTGGGGAAAAAATAAGAGAATCAAACAATTTAAACTCATGGTCATACAAAGTAAAGTCTTCTGATTGGCAACAAGGTGGGGTCGTCCGCAATCAAACCGGCTGCCACCATCGGCATTATGGCAGTGAAGATCCTGTCCGGAGATGGAGGAGACAGGAGGGAAATTTAGAATTAGAGAAAAAACACAAAAAGCATTTTAAACATTGTTGTGATCACAATGAACCACAGTGACACTCACGACTGACACCTCACATGAAAACAAGAGCTAGTTGTTTTTACAGATTCCTGTACAATCAGTTAAAGGCAAAATTTGTCAGATTTTCCAAAAAGAACCTGCCCTCTGCCTGGAATTTATCTTTTCTTTTCACTTTGCTGTGTTCGGGACGTTTCTGGGCATCAACATCTAAAAAATGGTGGACACAATTCACTGCTCATCCTGCCTTTAAGTATGTTTCTCTGATGTCTGTAAGACACATTATGATGATCATTACACCAAAAGGGAGTGCCACAGTAGAAAATAAACCAGGCTGGTGAAGTGCTGGTCCTCTTGACAAATACCAAGGTCGACTTTGGTGTATGAAGAAAAGTGTGCAAGGGTCAAGTGAGACTCATTACTCACAAGCGTCTAATTCCTGATTCAGCCTGATCAGTGGAGCTGGAGCATGGAGGAGGAGATGGAGGACAAACAATAGAGTTGACGTCATCCCATAAATCCTCACTGAGGGATATGGAAGAGGTAACTGTTAACTTTTGCATCAGTGTTATGTGTAGTTGAGACTAGTAAAATCTTAGTTTTGGAAACAAAATGTACCTTTTGTAATATGCCAGTTCCTCCTGCAGCACAAACACTTGGGCCTTGAGTTCATTCTTCTCCTGCAGGACGTCCCGCAGCTCCTGCAGGGTGAAGCGAGGTTTGTCAGACTCCTGCTCCAGGCTGTCTGTCTCCTCCACTGGCTCTGTATCAGCTGACACCTTCTGCCGTCAAAACACACATCATTCAGCATTTCTCTCGAGCATGGGGGTTAATATTTTTGCCAACTGCAGGGGGTGGTGGTAATTCATCAACAGTTGGCAGTCGCACCACGAAAGAAGGGCAATGCGACATTAAAATAGGAAAAGATGTACAACTGTAAGTTGATGTACACAAAGCAGACATTTAAAAAAAAGATTTTGCAAATGTTTCAAGGGGTAGGAAATGTATCTAAAAGGACTGTAAGGCTTTAGGGAGACAGCAGCATGACAGAGTGATCATGCCCTGTGCCTTAGTCTTATCATGGTCCTCTGCTATAACCAGTCAGACTGTGTACAGTGGAGAGTTACACAGGTGTTACCAGTAACAATGCTGTAGAGTCCTCGTCTTCTTCACCCTCTTCGTCATTATTTTCCCTCTTCAATGACCTCGGGAGAACGGAAGGACTCTTTTCACACTCAAAGCAGTTTGCCAGGAAGCCAGGGTCACCTCCACACTCCACCCACACGGAATTTGGTTTGGTGGCGTTAGATGCCGAGGACTGGATTGGTAACACAAAACATCCACTTAGGCACTTCAAAACCTGCCAGACTGAATGAACTGTGGTCGAACCTAATTACAACCTAATTACAACCGCCAATGAGGTCTTCGGCCCTGTTTTATTTGTCTGTCTGTCTGTTTGTCAACAGGATTATAGAATAAATGATGGCCCTATTTTCATGAAACTTGGTGGAAGGGTGGAGCATGGGCCAAGGAAGAACCAATTACATTGTGGAGCAGATCCGAATGTCGGGACAGATATATAAGCTCAATTGAGAGATAGGGCATTTGTGCTGCATTCATGTGGTGTAGAATTAATCTGGAAAATTAGTACCCGGCTGGGAAAATTCACTTGAAAGTCGTCCAACCATTTAGAAAGTCACCAAGATTTGCCGTCTTATTTACGCAAAAACATGGCAGAAGAAGTAAATGTTGGTTTGATGGCTAAGTACAATAAAATACAACACATCTTATTCGTAGCTTTAATGTTGTTTTCACATTAGGACTTAAAGCTTATGCACACACCGAAGTCAGAAGAACAACTCGGGGGAAAGAAATTCGGGGAATGGGACCATCCAAGGAGCGTGTGAATGCATCATTGGCCGTGGCGGAGGTCTGCGCTCTCTGAGTGCCATTCTAGTTATATTCATACTTTACAGCCTTTTTAAAATAAGTCTCTTACCGTCATCAGAGGTGATGTAGACAGTGATGTAGATGGTGACATCCCAGATCTGGTAAGAGAGGTTGCTTCAATAGCAGCGACCTCTCTATCCAGTTCCCAGCCCTGGAGCTCCTTTCTCAGCCTTGTGACCTCCACCTGCAGAGCCCCCAGCTCCTGCTGCCGGGCCTGGGCTGCAGCTTCCAGCTCAGCCCTCTGCTGGATCAGCACCTTGCCCTGAGCCTCCATCACTCCTATCCTATGACGAAGGTCCTGGTTGATTCTTATCAGCCTGTGCTGCTGCAACTGGAGCTATGGTTGAAGAAATGTATTTTGTGTACAATTTAAACTAATGTAAAAAGTTTGTCAGGTGCCAGAATACGTGCTGTATATAGTCTGAATCCTCACCGCCTCAACATCCTCGTTTTTTAATGTCAGCTCATGGTCCTTAGCTCGGATTTCATCCCTCTGCTTATCCACCAAGTCCTTCAGCTTATTCATCACCTGTCTCTCCTTCTCTGACATTCCTGTGGATATCATAAAAAAACACAGAAAAAATTATTATGTTCATAATGCAATCTAATAGGATGATTCATTCATTTCTTACCATACACTTAGCCATCAGTTTTCAATTGTGCCAAACAGCAACCCTATTAATACATTAAATTAAATTGTGTGTGTGTGTGTGTGTGTGTGCGTGTGCGTGTGCGTGTGTGTGTGCGTGCGTGCGTGCACTGTGGCCCTGACGGTAAGATTAGCTGCAGCCACCATGAAAGTCTCACACGAGAGCGATATATTCTGGTTCGCTTCAAAAATAGTCTCCTTTATAAGCTTCTGACTGCTTCTCTTAACAGCCTCCCCTTTCATGTCAATATGCAAGCATGCAGCATGTACTGTAGAACCCCATGTGACTATATAGGATTAATATGTGTAACGTGCAGCAGATGGTTAATCAGCGCAGCACAAATCTGCAGTGAGCACACATATGGAACATAGACCAGATCTGTACTGGAACTCTCAGCCAAGACCAAACTAATTTGTTATCATCACAAGATTCTGTACAACACAACATGCATGGCAAGACTTCAAACAGACAAGTTCATTGCTACATTCCTGAGATCTATGAGTTTAATGTCTGGCTGCAAACAAAATACCCTTGGAGACAATAATTAAGTTAAAGTTCATAAAGATCAACTGACGATTCTCTCATCAATATTTTGTATATTTATCATATAGAGATGAACTGATCAAACTATTTGCCTCCTGACAATTATACTGATACCTCAACTCAGGATATCTGCCGATACTAGAGCTCTAACTAAAGATTATTTATTTATTTATTCATTGTCGATTAATCTGCCAATTACTTTCTGTCTATTGTTTGTCACTACAAAACCCAAAGATAGTTTCAGTTTATTATGATGATATTTGAGAGGTTGAAAGCAGCATTTTCTGCAATCTTGCATTAAACATTACTTTAACAATTAATCAATTGTCAAAATAGCAGGCCATTAATCTTCTGTTGATCGATCAATTGATAAATAGATAATTCATTGCTGCTCCAGCAGCCACGGGTTGAGTACCAAATCTAAAATAAGTGCTCTGTTTTTCCCAAATCTAAAGTCAGTATAACTCACAGCATGGTACATGATACATTTGATGTAAGATAGCATGAGGCCACTGTTGATCGGTCAAGTAATGACTTATAACATGTCAATATTGGGATACATACCAATCCGGACTCATCACCATATCATTTGAAAATGAAACATTACATTAGGTTATTCCACCAGAATAACTGAAGAAACTTATATATTTCTTCAATGTCAACAACATTTCTTATCCCATAAATCATCTTGTAACCTCCCAAAACCCATCAGTCGAACCCAGGATGAGAGCAGACAACCTACCCTCCTGCTTCTGCAGGTCTTCCTCTGTGACGGGGGACTCTTTGAGAGAGAGGCTCTTTAACAGCCTCTTGTTCTCTGCCTGAAGCTGGGTGATTTGAGAGAGCAGGTCCTGGACTTCCCCTCGCCACACATCCTCCACCTGCTCCAACTCCTGGGAATAATAGATAAAGAAGAAAATAAAACAGAGGGAAAACACCAGCACAGTCAAATACATGCACGGAGTACTTGTATTTGTTCGAAAAGGGTCGATATAGCTGGGTGACGTGAGGGTTGACAAAGTCAACAATACTTCAGTTTATTGAGTGTGCTGATACGTTAAAAAAGAACTGGAAAAAATAGAACATTCATATGAGACGTGGCACAAACTAAATGAATGCTGCACAAAAAATATATTTGTAGTAATATAGAAGTATTTACAAACAACCAATGTTCTTCCGCTTGTGTATCTTATTGTAAAATATTTCTGTTGACGTTGTTGTGCTAATCTGTTTATATGTCTGTGGAAATAAAATTGTGCTGTAAATGAAAAATGTTAAGTGTAAAGTATACCACAAATAAATGAATTGTTCCCTAATCATTATGATAGCAAAGCAATGTGTGAAGTAGTATTTAGGATAGCCACACTGACCTTACTACTACAATAATCTGATGCATAGTAATATAGTATAATATCATCCTATAGTAATATCCTTCATAATATCTACTTTGTCTATGGAAGCATTTGAAAGACTACATCGTAATTAAAATGTAATCTAACAATAGCGTTTTCATTTGCCACTTACCTATGCAATATTACAATTTTAATAAAATAATGCAATCTTCATTTTCCCTACAACCATGTGTATTCAAAGACAAACTCCACTTTATGGTTGACAATATTAAAATATGAAAATTCAATATAAAATTGTAAATTAATTTATTAATTGTAATTAAATTAATATATTCAGTCAGTCTGCAAAGATGCTTCCACAATATTTGTTTTTACTGTTGGTCAGACAAAAAGAGGATTGTAGGAACTTATATCATCGTAGATGTGCCTCAGTAACTTATGCTACCTTGAAAGGTCACAGCACAAATGCCCACACAGTGGCACAGACAGGTAAACACACAGGTAAACACACAGGTAACAGACAGGTAAACACACAGGTAAACACACAGGTAACACACACCTTCTGGTGCTTCTTCTCATGCTCGTATCTGTCGCTCCGCTCCTGCCTCAGCCTATCCAGCTCCCTCCGCAGCTCCTCGGCCTCCTGTCCGGCTGCTCCGCTGCTGACCAGGGCCTCCAGCAGCTCCAGGACCCGCACTACTTTGGGCACCACCCCGACCAGAGACTCGCACCCAAACCTGTCGATGATCCGCTCAAACTCCTGTCCGAGCACCGCTGCTATGTCGTACACATCCATAACTGTCAGCTCCACCGCGGGTCTGCTCAGCGCTGACATTATTGCGCAGGTTTCCATGTCTGTCCTCTGCTTTATGTACACCCCCGACATTCAACATATCTGTCTTTCCTCTGACACTCACAGTAGGCTCACATTTGCTTTAGAAAAACCAGTTTACACAAGCTGGCCTGTTTGAACATGAATAACTCTTCAGTGTGTTGACAGTTTAAACTTTGCCAACGTCCGAAGCGTTACTTTTGATGCTGCATTAAATTATCAGCAGAAACTCGTACATGTCAGAAGCTAATCAGCAAAGTGCAATTTATGCTACAGTAGACGATACAGACTAGACAAATACGATTAATAATATAAATTATAAGTAATATATTATTTTGACTAACACAGTCCTGTACCACGAATATCATATCAGTTCAAGGTTTAACGTCGGATTTGAAGAAATTCTCATATTTACAACCGCTCGTGAAGGCAACAGCCTTGCCTCAATTTTGACTAAAAGTCCCTCTGCGCATGTCATGATATTACTGGCGCATTACCTTCTATGCACATTATATACATTACATCATTAAGCTTTTAAAATATCGCACAATATAACACGTGACACTTTAGTTAGGCCTACGGGCAGCCTATAATAAGCAATAAATGAAACAAATTACATTCGAGATAAAATGTATTAAAGTATTTCCAATGCATACACATTTATTGAATTTCTTGGTAGAAATATAAAAAGAAAAACATGTACAGAATATTTCTCTTAATTTTTAGCTACCAACCTTACCAATATCTCTACTATTTGTATAGTCATTTTCATTAGTTTTAGCGAAATTAGTCAACTATGATTAATTGTACCAGCCTGACAAATTAGTTTAGTTTAATCTTAGAGATAATAGTATATAGCCTGTTCAATATTGTTGAAAAAGAAATTGATTGAAACATTAAATTCTTTGTTTCTTCTTGAATGTGCTTTATGTGTGATAATTTCATTATGGATCAAATCTTTGAACAAAGAACTAAAAAGAAAAAAAGGTTAATAGGATCGGAACAAGACAAAGTAACACAATGGGACTTTAAATCAAATATTTATTGTTCATTTGTTTGACATTTACACGTCTTACAAGGAGAAACCACTATTATCTTTACTAAAATATATTAATAGATCTGAGTGTATAAAGACATTTCGTACAGAGGAAAGGACAGAACATAAAGATGCATTTAAGACCCTGTTTGAAAAACTGCCAGAGGCAAAGAGAACTTGAACACCTTTATATTGTATATTAACTAACCCTTAATCTTCATTCAGCCTAAAAGAAGCATTTGATAATTAAGGTCAGCTACATCCAATTTCTGTGTGCAAGCATGAAGTCTATCTATATGCTTGAGTATAATATCCAGGTTATCCTATAATAGAAGGGACATTCAAGAGATGTGTAGATATAAATTATAGTTGGTGCAAGTGGCACACTCCTATACAGACTGTATGTCTTTACAGGTATGATTCAATGCATTAGAACATTACATTACAAGGCCTCTGAGACAATCTTGTACTGTTGAGAAAGAAAGCTGTTTTGCACATAAGAGGAAAAGTGTCCATAATGAAGTCAGAGGTATGTAAAACCTTTGCAGCAACATAAACGCACACAATGTGATTCCCCAGTTTCCTTTACCGCTCACCACAACATAAATAACACATTAAGAAAAATGTGATGTGCTCATTTAATGAACGTCCAAAATATTGTGCAAAAAGGTTTGTCTAAAGCATGATGAAATCTAACGCTTGACATTCTGTCAATTTGTAGTTATTATCAAGGTTTGTATTGTAAAAGCAGCAGTAGCATCATCATCATCTAAAAATATACTTTCACACAGCCTAAAAGTCTCATATTAACCTTTTTTGTTCTTGATGCCAAATACAAAAAAAAAGGGTTCTGCCTGGATGGCGTATGTGTTGAAGGAGGTGGGGGGTAACAACAACCTATCCCTTACAGGCATCAAGGGTCAAAAATCAGGCTTCTGGTCCATTTTGGCGAGAAAAAAAGAGAAAGAAAGAAAGGAGAGAACAGTGAGATGTAGGACGAGGCAGAGGATTGTCAGCATGCAACTTAAAGGAACCGTATGTTTACAACAAGAGGACCCTTCTCTGGTCAATCCAACCATCCATTAGTGGAGAATGTTCCTCTTCTGCTCAGGCATTACTTGAACTGCAACATACAGAAAAAAAAAGATTTAACAAAAAGTTGTTTCTTATGAAAGACAGATAACTAGTTGCTCTGTTAAAAACTCAAATCATAGATGAAGGATGTGTTGGGTGCTCTTAGAAAACGAAAAATAGGAAGGTCATCCAGGCACTCCAAAAAGTAAGAAGTAACCACGAGGAAGAGGATATTAAAAAACCTTTAGTGTTGTGGCTACATCATTAAGCAAGCCAACAGGCCGAGTCCTGAAGAAGACCAACAGTGTTCGGATCATGTTGGCCATTTAATGATTTAGCCACAACAATGACGTTTTCTTTTTTTTTAACACTTCCTTCCTTGTGGTTACTCCTCACTTTGAGTGCCTGGATCGTCTTCCTGTTTATGAAGTTGCATCTTATTTTCTCTTATACAACCGCCTTCATTTCACAGCTCTTACCGTGGCTTTTGGTGGTACGTTGGGTTTCTGGGCCAACGCAGGCTTTTTAGAAAGAGTAGGCTTGCTAGGTTTTGGCGACATGGTGGCAGGATAGGCCAACGAGGAGGTTTGGCTGTTCCCGTCAGAAACCTGCTCTGAAGGGACTCCGACCACTTCGTAGTGCTTCTTCCTCAGCTCGCCCAAACGCAGACGCTCGTTCTCCAACTGACTTTCCAATTCAAGCACTTTCACCTGCGGGGCGACGAATAAAACGGGTGGTTATTTAATGACTTCAACATGTCAAACGAGTTGCATGTCCAGCTCATTTATGCGAGATGGGAAAATAAACCAGGTCATCAGATAAGTATTATAGGCTTACATTTAATCTTTCACTGTTAAACTGCATTTTCTTAAAATGTATTTATGGCAGAACATATGAATTTCAATAGGTAGCCTTCAGTTTTAGATAAGATCGCAAAGCTCTGTCGTCAAACCTCATCCTAGCAACAAACACACACACACACACACACACACACACACACACACACACACACACACACACTTCTAAAAAGTATCTTTTTGAGCACATTAATTAACAGATCACATACATGTGACACAACCTGTGTTTAGATGATGCATGGAGAATTACATGCCAATATTTCATTCAATTTACTAAGAAATATGAGGATTGAATGTTTTCAGTATCTAACATAAAGTATCAAACGTAAGGCACACATACGCTTGCAGCTTTTTGCAATCACTAATTAAAACCACTCAGAGTCCCATGACGTACCTGCGACTCCATTTCTTCTTTTCTCAACTTGATGACGGACAACCCAGAGAAGTCCATGGTTTCTGCACATTAAGAGTGTTTTTATTAAACATATGCTCATCAGAGTCTACAATGATCTCGCATACAGATCCCATTGTACTCACCTTTTTCCTCTAGGTGTTCCTGGCCCGTCCTCGTTGAGCCCACCACATTAGCTGCCATTTCATTAACATGGCGAGAAGCGTGCTGGAGAGCCGACAGCCTCTGACTGTTGCGGCCCGCCTTAACCTGAGTGCAGAGGACAGGGCTCGAGTGAGATGAGAGGACACAGTTCGGACACTAAACCAACAAACTCATTAGCGTAATACAATGTAAAGTATCTCAAAAAGTTGTTTATCATTGTATTCCTCTTGGAAATTAAAGCGTTACCTTCGAGGCAGCTACCAGTTGTGCTGTGCTGGCAGCGATCTCGTGGGAGCAGACAATCAATTCTTCGTATTTGCCCGTGTGCAGCACCACCTTATCAGCAGACTCCCTGTGAGGAAGCAGGTAAAGATATTTATTGTGCCTGAGCTAATATACCGGTATTGACGCTAACATGATGAATAAAAAATGCAATATTAATATCTTGTTAATAATACATGCATTTTTTTTTTTTCTTCAAATGTTCTACAGGTATCGCAATAATATCGCTATTGTGAATTATTTGACCACAATAATTGTGTAGTTAAAATCTAATATTACCCTTACCTAACATTTCTAGCAATGTCCTTTGAAAAACTAGCTCTGGCAGCTGCAATAATCTTTTCGTTCAAATGGCACATGTATGCACTTTTCATTGACAAAGATTAAAGACTAAATTAAAATCTGAACCTTCTTAGTATTTACTCTTGTTTTTGATGTTAGCCAAGGAGCTACATCCGGTGTAGGACCATTTGTTTACACATTACAAAAAAGTAAAGATAAAATATGTCCTGTATAACTTACACCATCTCTGTGGCTCCCCATCCCACAGCCTTGGCAGCAGAGATGAGTCCCTCAGTCCAGCGAGAGTTTCTGGCGTAGAACTCCTTAATGGTGGCTGCGCCCTGAACAAGCAAAACAATTGTACTGTTAGTCCTGTTAGATCTCAGAAACAAAAGCTGTTGAACTCAAAAGCAAGCTGCCAGTTTTGGATTCAAAATTAGAAACAGTGTGACTCACCCTCCCACTCTCGACAATCTCCTTCTGCAAGTCTGTAGATGCTATGACCAGTAAGCGGATGGCCTACGGAAGAGTAGATGATAACAGAAGAGAACCAAAGTAAAGAACAAATGTTTAGTAGGACGTTGAATAAATGGCAGTACAGCACATACGGTATATTAGTTGTACCACATCAAACTACAGTACCTTCATCAGGTCTGTGCAGCTGTTGAGGATTCTGTAAAGGGGGTGAAATAGTAGAGTTAAAACAAAATATACATATGTAGGCATGTTCTGGGAGGCGGTGTTTGCATCTCTAAGTGAGGAATATTGCATCACTATTGAGGTGCAATTCATTACTGCCTTGTTTGGAGGAAGGGGTCGAGACCTCCTTGTCATGCCAAATGGTTGAAACATGCACCGTTTCACTTAAAGTTGGTTAAAATAAAAATATACCCTGCAGGGAAGTACAAGTAACGGGAACCTTTTTTAAAATTATTGATAAAAATTAACAAACCTTTCATTGACCTCCAGTTTAATTCCTGATGTGTCCTTTCGTGCCTGATTCATCATTTCCTAAGTACAGAACCATACATGACATTTATCAGTTACAATAGATACACTGCACATTATTACAGGTAAATTCATTTCAGATAATGTTAGCACATTTTAAAGTTTACATTACTCACATCAATCCTGCGGACTGCCTCTTCAATAGCAGCAGATGTTGCAGCCATTTCCTTGTCGACCAGATCTCCAAGCTCATCCTGACGAACATCCATGCCTTTTGGCCGCAGCTCCTAGATATAACAAGAGGAAAAATGATTAGCAATGATGAAGAAAAAAATCTAGTGAACAATAGTGGAAAGGACTTAAAACACTGCTGGGGAAAACACAAATGTTATAAAATCACTCTCTCACACTCACACTCACACACACAGGGCTGAAACCAACTATTATTTTCATTATTGGATTAATCTGCCAATTACTTTCTAGATTTATCATTTGGTCAACAAAATGTCATGAAATCGTATAAAAATGTCCATCACAGTTTCTCAAAGTGATGTTTTTGCAATGTCTTGTTTTGTCAGTTCAAAACCAGAAAGATATTTATCTTAATATGATATAAAAACAGAGAAAAGCAGCAAAGCTCCATGGTTGAGACAGAATTATCTGCCATTGTAGCATGACAAATTACTTTATCAATGAATCAATTATCAAAATAGAGGGCAATTATATTTGACCAATAGTTGCAGCTCTACTCTCACCTGGCCCAAGTTCAGGATCTTTTGAACGATTATGCGAATGGAGGCAGTGTCTGCGCCAGGGAGGGTGGTCTTGGACTTCAGGTCTTTGAAGAACTGCAGACTCTGAGTGGCACAGCCTCTGCAGTTCTCCGTCAATCCTGTAGGGGGTAAAAGGGCAGTGATCAGACATAATGCTGCATTCTTTTTACACTGACATCTAAAACTCACTCTTCAAATGCAGCTTGTGGCACTTAAAAGTTGAGGTTTGAAATTCAATCTGGAAATATC
The DNA here is from genome assembly GCF_900634415.1 of Cottoperca gobio. Taxonomy (NCBI): domain Eukaryota; kingdom Metazoa; phylum Chordata; class Actinopteri; order Perciformes; family Bovichtidae; genus Cottoperca; species Cottoperca gobio. The sequence continues at coordinate 11,874,401 of NC_041363.1, forward strand.
TATATCTATATCTATATATCTATATATCTATATACACACACACACAACGAATATGTAGCTTTACATGTGGATGAATGGCTACAAGTATAGGTAGGTAATCCAGATGTTCCTTACGGTCTGCATGGTCAGTGGGTGCCATGTGTGCAGTGGCACTGCCGTTGATGATTGTATCCGCAGTCAAGTGGGAGAACTGGGTCAGAGCCCTCAACAGTCCTCCAGCATCTGGTTAACAAGAGCATACAGTAAGTACGAGAGCAGTCTGCCACATTAACAAACAAGCCGCTAACTGTCATGAGGTCAGCAGGATCATGTTGAATCATAAGCAGAGCAAACTCACCTCCCATGTTACTCAGATAATCTGCATGGCCCTTTTTCACTTTGTCTACTGAGCCCAGTGTGGCCTCCGCCCGACTCACGAGATAATCTGCTGTTTCGAGAACAAACAGAGGATTGAATAAAAAAAGATTTCTAGCGAGTCAGATTAGACAATATATAATCTTGGATAGCCTGCCAGGGTCATGGTCTTTTTTCACTCACACACACACACACACACACACACACACACACACACACACACACACACACACACACACGTTTGTTGAACTAACAGAGTATGCGTCTGACCTGGTGAGCTGGTGCAGCGTATATGAAGCGGATCATCCAGTTTAGCGACAGCATCTTGGATGATGTTCTCAGCCTCTGTGATGGTACCCTGCAGCAGAACAAACTGCTCCTCCAGCAGCCTCTGCTTCAGCTGCTCCTCCTGACTCGACTACATCCACAAATACACATTCAAAAGAACATACATACGTGTATGGTTTAATACTCGTTGATGACAAGAGAATTATTCTGACATACATAAACTACATTGTTGCTCATGACAGTCAATCTTGTTACTACATAGAGATCCCATTGCACCCAATGATACAGTTTCATCAACAATACGATTTAGTGTTAGACTAAATTGACTAAATAAAGACTGTGTACTTATTTAGGTGACCATTTATGTGAACCGTTTTCATAGAATGCCTAATAAGCTATTCTGTTCATTTTCATGTTTATGCTCCACACAACATAGCCTGATGAAGCAGGGAAGATGCTCACTCCAGATTACACTACAGCACACTTTCCCTGCAGTGTTCAGACCCCATCTCTGCTGCTGACTGACCTTCTCCTGCAGTTTGCCCTGAAGATCTACCAGTTCCCTGCCGCTCCTCTCTCGCTCCTGCTGAAGTGACGACTGCTGCACCTGCGCAGTCTGCCGCAGCGACGACAGCTCCGCCTCCTTCTCACTTACAGATCGCATGAGACGCTCCTTCTCCGCCTGCAGAGCAGTCACTGAGCTGTTCATTTGCTCCGACGTCTGGCAAAGAGAGAGAGCGATGAGAGAAGCCAGAAGAGGCAGATGGCCGTGAGCGTCGGAAGGAAACTCTATCCGGAAATGTATGACATGCCTCGAGCCTCCAAACACAGAACAACTCTAAATACTAAATGGTGGCGAATCAGAAACAACCTCATTGATGTTTAGCTGAGTTATAACATTACAGGTGAACACTCACCATCTCGCTGCTCTGCAGAGTCCCCTTGAGTCGCATCATTTCTGCCAACTTCTCCTCCAGCTCTCTCTTCAGCTTCTCCATTTCAAACTTCTGTTCTTCCAGCTACAGTGCACAACAAAACAGCATTATTTACATCCCTGCTACATTTGAATCTCTGTCTTTCAAAAAAACCCCCAAAAAACCCCAAACCTTCATGTCAGCTTCCTGTTTTATTCGATCAACCTCAAACGACAGCTGATATTTAGTCCTCTCCACCTCTTCCTGTGTCTGTTGGGTTGCTGACAGCATCCTCACAGTGTCTGCACTCTGTCGGCACATTAACACATTTAGTGTTACCACACACAGCCAGGTGCTGACATCTAATTTAAACCAAACACTGGCCTGCAGTCTGTCTGTACCTTCCGAAGTAATTCAGCATGGCTGGCCACCAGCTCTGTGTGCTTCTCCTTTAACTTATTGTACCGCTGCTCAGTGGCCTGGGCTTTTTCTGCACAGCGCAGAGAGATGACAGCATTATCGTATGCAGATGACCATATTTTATCCATGTATTTGACAGACAGTGTTGACTGTACGTCTTACTTTCTGCTTCAACGAAGACGACCTGCGAGGTCTCATGTTCTGCGTTTCGGCGACGCGTAGCCTCCAGCTCCATGCGCAGTTGCTCATTTTCCACAAAAGCATGTTGTTTCTGTGCACGCTGTTCTTCTAGTTCTGCCTCCAAACTGTTGATTTGGGACTTCAGCTGTGTGATGTAACGCTGAGCCTTCAGGAGGGGAAAGGAGAGATCTGCACATTAGTAATGATCTACTGGGGGCCAGTACAAATCCAGCTTCAATATTCAACAGGACAATCTTGATATTTTCATCTCACAAAATGCATTTATTTTTACAAACACAACAAGCTCATCTCTTGAACCCGGGCAAATCTTATACGTTATATGTTTTTACTTTACGTCTGCTTTTGTAGCAATATAAAAACACGAGGCAGAAGGAGGAGGCATGACATGCAAATAATAGGTTGCAAGCTGGAATCTCATCTGTGACGTCAAAAGTCTCAACTGGACGCCCCTGTCTCGTTCAGAGGCTACTTGCCACATTCCACATGTCAGGAGCAGCATTTTGCCTCCACCCAACACATGGCCCAGATTCCTTTGCACATAGATAATAATGCCCACTACTGTCATGCAAGACTGTCAAAAAAACCACCTAAGCAATAGGTGAGTCAGTACCAACAGTCCTTACTTCTGCTTTGACTCTCTCCAGTTCTGCTCTCAACATCTCCAGGTCCCGCTTCAGGCTTTCAATCTGGAGATCCCTGCCGGACAGAAAACACATAGTCAGTCATAGTGGCACACATTGTGCACTGGAACCAAATGGTCTGATTGACAATCACATGTTAGAGTGAAAAACACCCAGGCTCACCGGTCATCGAAGCCTCCATTCGGAGGTCCAAACGTCTGATCAAATATGTCCAGTTGCTGAGAAAAAGTAAAAATAGTAAGTGAAAGAAAGCGTACACAACATCATGGTACTATTGTATTAGCGACTGTTTGAAAACATGCATCTGTGACTTATGTGCCATACCTGTGGCTGTGGCTGAAGGCTGGATGTTGAGACATCGCTAACCTCGATGAGTGGCTCTGGATCGTCATCTTCGTCGTCTGGTTGCTCTGCTTCGTACTCATCAGGGATGACCACCACTGGCTTCACATGCTTGGCCAGTGAGGCTGCGTGCAGGAAGTTAGGTGGGGACTGACACGGAGACAGACAAAAGGTGGGTATTAGTTAAACTTGTAACAGTATGTTATCATTTTAGCTTTGGTCAACTGAGTAAATCTTCATGGCACGATTCAAAACAACGTAGTGGTCTATTTAAATAAGCCAATTTCCCCAGTTTGTAGACTGTAGAATTTATCAAGAGGTCTTTGACGTCCAAGCCTCAGCGCTAAAGTCACCCCACCTCTCCCCATCCCTCTGCGCTCTTACATCAGGCAGCTTGGGGATCTGGATCAGTCTCTTGAAGTACTGCATGTCTCTGGCTTTATTGAAGAAGGTCTTAAGGCTGTGGGACAAAGGACAACAAGTAAATAGAATATAATATTTTTTAGACCCATTATAGATCGCTCATGTGTTTTATTACAGTTGGCAGGTAAAGTGACGGATCTAGCAAAATACTCGTGAGGTGGCAAGACGATGGCATGCAGACTTTAAGGGGTGGCAGAAATATATATAGCCTAGGCTATGCTGATTTAATTGCAAACAAATACATATATCAGTATTTTCTTGGAAAAGCCCCCAAATGGAAATATTTGAACTCAAAAACAGTACATTATTGTGGCACATGAGTAAAGAATTGAATAGAAATTCCAAAATGTGGCATTAGAAGTTAATAAACTGCTTTATTTCTTAATATACAGACATTTTGACACCCCCTGGTCACAGGCAGGTATGGCAAACTGTGTCATTGTAGTAAAAAGAAACACGAAGCATAAGGTAAACAATGCAACTACATCATTTGGAATAAATATTAGACGTGAGAATCTAATGGCATCATCTCCCCCAACCCTGGGGACTGCTCTCTGAACTCAAAGACGGACACTCCACAGAGGGTGGGGGATGGGAAGCAGTGATGGGCACATTTGCATGGGCATTGCAGGGCGAGGCAGTATTATGTTGCACACTTCCTTTAGTAAATGAATAACTCTCTCTACTTTGAGATGATCACTCATTCATTCATTGCATCAAGCCATATATGACCTACCTGTGAAACTGGTCATGGAAACGGTCACGGTGTCCTTGTAAGGTGTCAGCGGGGAGACCTGAAATCCACAATATGGTATAAAGTTTTTATGCTTTGAGACAAAAAATTATCTTTAAATAGCTTAAATGTGATATAGACCATTTAACACATTTATCCTACAAATTATAGGCTATGAGGGAACTGTTCTTACAGGCATGCAGCTTGAATAGCAGCTTGACGGTGAAGTGGTAGAGGTGACTACAGTCCTGGGTGACTTGTATGAGTGGAGCCAGCCGACACTGGCCTGATGTGAGAGTGGAGACAGCGATGGATGTGTTGAGCTGTCGGATCACTGGGGGAGGGATAAAAGACAGGAGCGTACAGTAAATGTTAAGAATCCCTTCAGACACTTAGCAAACATTTTGTTGTGTACTTGGTTTGTTTTTTTTGTTTTCTGTGCTGCAGCCCCCTTTTAGATGCTGGATGTCCAGTCCTCTTTAGATAATTGATCTCTTGTGGTGCAAACATAGGTACTTTTACCTACTTGGTAAATCATCCTGATAAAATAAAGTGCAGACTCTTCCATTGAGTCAGTAACTGTTGCAGAGTTAGTTTTCACATTCGGTTCTCTTGTTTCTAGAGTGGCTTGCTGACTGCTGAGGCAGCGACACATACTTTCAGAAAAATGCAAACATTAGTAAGGAGATTTTGTGCCAATGACTCCAGAACATAGTGCTGAGACTGAGAACGCATGTCTTACACCCACAGAGTACAAGTACACTACGAATTATTTTTGAAGACGTAATCCTGGGTCTTCACCCTGCAGGCATGGGAGGAGCGTACCATTGCAGTTGCACTGGAGGAAATACACTTAATGCTCCATAATTGAAGGCATTTCCTCACCAGTTAAAACTAATTTAGGCAGGAGCACTTGAGTTGAACCACCTGATTGAAATCACTTTCTAATAAATAGACAACAGTCCGTGTGACAACAGACAGAACAAGAGTAGCTCACAGCAACAGTAGCTTTCTTCAAAGGGCTCTTGGCTTTTGTACATAAATAGATAATGTCAGCAGGCTGCAGTCCTCTACTGTAGCTCAAGTTTCTCTTCCTTGGAAGAGTAGGATGGGGGAGAGGTGAGAGGAGGGTTTTTTTTTTTTTCACCTGTCTCGGCCAGCCTCAGCTCTGCGTCCAAGTAATCAAACACCTCCACTGTGAGCTGGAACCTGCAGGAGAGAAGATGATACCTCTGTTAATACCGAAACGAGGCCCCACTCAGGAACAATGATGTGACCCTGATGAAATGAACAAGCAGCAGGGCTTGTCCGTTTATTCAGTTACTCATTTGTGTGGCACTGGCTATGCTTATGACTGATGATGATGATAATTGAGGATTTAAGGCCAAACAGATCCTTAAAAACGTTCTGCAGTATTTGTTTACTCACACATTATTAACGTCGGTTCCTGCAGTGCGCTCCAGGACTTCATCTGTGGCCTCCAGGTTCGGTGGGATTTCTGAATGCTGCAGAGGTACATTTTTTGAGAGGTTTAGTTCATACTCCCATTCACAGAGTGAATTCCTAACATTTTGCTAAATCATCCACCTTGTGCACCTTGTGGTGTGACAAACGACAGAGGATTCCTTTACCTTCGCATGAAACTCCATTTTTGTGCAGAGCAGTTTGGTATACAGAGCCACCAGCTGTCCGTATTTGTCATGGAGGTTGCTCTGTAAAGAAGGAAGAATTAAGCACAAATAATACAAATATGAACACGATTTTAATCAAATATAGAAAGATCTATGTCTCTTACTGGAGGGGGATTATTTCAGGCTTCACAGGATATCAAGTTAACCAACAACGCATCTTACTACTGCATTCTTTTGACATTATTTTTAAAAGTAGTAATAAAAAAAGATGTAAAGACTCACCCACAGTGTCCCAATTTCAACTAGAGAACTGTGATGCCTCATGCAGTCTTGTAGAACCTGTGAAGGTGACAGATTAAATGAACAACTTGAGTCGTTATATTTAAATAAATGTGAGGATTTTAGGATGAAAAGCTTTCACAGATAGTAATAGGCAGTAAGAAAAGGGTACTTGGGGCCGTACATTGCGGTGTCCGTCCCGCAGGACTTTGTGTAGTACGTGGCAGAACTTCCAGCTGAGGATGGAGCTGCTGGCCAGGGGGAAACCCAGAGCGTAGGACCAGAAGGTGTAGGCTCCCTTCTCCCTGTGAGTCCCGAGTATGATTCCTGTTGTGTTGATAAGGAAGCTCAAACTATCACAGGACAGCTGGTTACTCCACCAACACATGTGCCAGTTCCCACACGATGAAATGTAAAAACTGACGAGGCTGGTTTGTTATGATATAAAGCTAGAAGAAAATACCAGGTAATCCTTCATATTTCTCCATCTATATCTCATTACGTTAGCCTCGTTGGACACATTATTCCTAATGGTAACCACTTTGTGTACCATCCCAGCTTTGAGTATTCCCATCACTCCCTACACATCCAATAAAATTGCCTTTTTCTCCCTGTAGTATCTCAATAGTTAACCTCTATATTGCGCCTCCTGTTGTTAAAGCCCACCCTAATATTCTGTTCTAATAGGAAATGCATCAAATTAACATTCTCCAACTTAAGATGTAATAATACATGTTAACTGTGCTGACATGTTTCCCTCTATGAAGGTAAACAATGACAACATGTCTACCACACACAGAACAGAACAACTCTACCGACGTTAGATTGGAACAGTGATTTCTTTTGAGGTTTTTTCAAAAAGGATACGTCGTGCATGTTTCTCCTTCACAGGCGTCTCAGCGGAGTTGATGGCCTTGCTGATGCTGTTCAACTGAAAGGAGAGGAGAGGAGTTAGTCTTATATCTTGTACGGTTTGCTTCTCCACCGACACAAGCATCGGTTGTCGGGCTTACAATAGACAAAACAACAAACGCACAGATCATGAAGGTAAATAAAGATCAAGAGTCAAAACGCATAACAAGCTGCTGTGCAATGACGTGAATGAGTTGGAGAAACAATGACTCTGCACTCACACACACAGCGTTGTGCAGACAGAGCTTCGACTTTCACCTTAAGGTTAACCTGATTTTACTAACCAAATACAGACAGTAGTTCAACACAATGGAGGGAGAATGTTAAGGATGTTTACTGCATGAAATAAATAACCTCAGGGTTACAATTAAAACAGATGTATTCCTGACTAAATGGTCCCAAATGATTTTCCACTGAAATTATCCAAGAAGGAAGTCATGCGAATTCCCTTCATTTCTTTGCCGGTGCTTTAACGCTAACATCTTGATTAAGATATGAATCAAACCTAGTTTTTTTTTAATATCTAAAACTGCTAACATAACTTTTGTATGTTATGTGTGCGGCTTTATGATTGCGTGAGAGAGTCATCAGAGCCACAGGGCACACAGCGAGCTGCTCTGCAACCTGTCCAGCAGGTAAAACAGGTGTCGCTGTAAAAGAGCTGAAAGGGAGCGACAGAGAAACACACACAGTCTGGATCTCTGCCCTGTTGGATGTGTGTCCCTAAAGAGATTCATTTATTTCAATGAACCTCAGATATAGTGCACCACATCCCAAAGGCAATATGATAAGTGCCTGGTGTGGTCATGTTACACTAGAGTGCTCTTGTTTAGTAGACTGGGGAAGCAATCCTTCAATTGGGAGGGTTCAACTCCTTCAGCCACACTGCCGAAGTGCTTTTGAGCAAGACACTGAATCCAGCTCCAGGGTAACCGTCTTGTGCACTGTAACTCTTTTTTTCAATTAGAATACGCAAATACATTTGATTAAAATTGATAAATTAATTGGATTTTAACTGACCAAGAACAGACAGTAATTCAGAATTATAATCAACCATTGATTGAAAGACAGAGCAGTGCACATAAGAAAAATCTTCAGTGGTCTTTAATGCACCTTGCACACGCAAGTCTGAAAACAAAGTCTATCCGGACACTGCTTCATAATAAACCTTTACTCACAAGAATGCATTTTTTCCACAGTATTTTGATATTGAAATAACCATGGATCCATTACTGGCTTACAGAATATGTGCTTAGGGCTGTGCTTGGCAAAAAGTAAGATGTAGTCAAAACTTGATGCAAGCCAAAGATAAAGAAGGTTCTACACACAGGGCTGTGTGATGTGCAGGACGTCACACAGTTCGAACTGCATTTCCTTTGAAAATAGTAAGTCATTAAAAAATAAAAAATAAAAAAAAGGGGGCAAGGGGAAAATGTAAGGATTAATAATATCTCTATTTTTCCTCCTTCCTGTCTTTTAAATTCAATTTGAATTATCTACTAAAATAAATTTCCATTTGAGCCCGACTGCACAGCAGAGGAATGTAGAGCTACCCTCAATCTAATATGCTTGACCAGGATGTCGCCTTTTGGGATCCTACAAAGGAGATTTGAATCATTGACTGCCAAACGCATAACAATTACATAATGATCAAAGCTGTGGCTAGACAACACAATTACCCTGGACTAACTGTGACCCACCCACAGCTAAATCAGGCTTAAAAACTGTGGTGGGCCCCGCCATGGGTCCTAATTCAGTGCTGTGTTTCGTTTGAGGGAAGTGTGCTTAAAAAGTAATCAACACTTGTTCCAGAGAATAACTCGCTCTACAGTCTCATGTCCCACCGAGGTGTTGCAATCAACTAGACATTTTGGACAGTTATGGTTACCCTCTACACTCAAATTTAATTAATTTGCCAAGAAAAAAGACAAATACAATAAACTCATTTAAAAGATAAATGTGACTGATGGCATTCTTTTTCACATTTTCTATAGATATCGCAGTATCGTTATTGTAAATTCTTTTGACCATGTGTAGTGAAAATCTGATATTGTGATATGCACTTTGACCTTTAAACACATATTGAGGCACATAGTATTTTTATGATGCTAACGAGCCAGTTTCACCATCACAGGATTACATGAATAAATAAAAATGTATAAAAGTTGCACATACCAATACATGACAGCAAAAGACTCTGGATCTTTGGCCTTACCGTCAAACATTGGTTTATACATCAGTGGCAGAGGCCCTTAATCTCACAAAAACCTCTTTAACACATTGAAAAAACCGTGGAGTCACCACCCCACCCCGATCCACACACGGTCGCACAACAAAGCACAGAGAAGCTACTGTGGCATTCAGAGTGAGCGAGGGGTGTCCTGGTTAATAGGAGAGTAAACCCCCCCCCCCCCCCCCCAGACAGCTTCTGACGCAAATTAACTGCTAGTTCCTCGTTTACACAGGGCAAGTGCAGTGGGCTAGCATGGAGACCCGTGTGACAATGAGGGGTTTGTTGGGGGAGGAAGGCCGACAGCTGGGGTAGAAGATTGGGTAGGATGGGGGCCGCGCTCTGGCACACAGAGCCTGGCACTGAGGCCTCAACAGATGGCCGCTGAGCAGGGAGGCTGCAGGGAGACTCTCATACATTCAGAATGGCTGTCAGTCAGAGAGCGAGCGAGTAAAGGGACAGAAAGGAGAAGGGACACCAAATGCAGGACAAGAGTTGGAGGGTGACCAAATACTCCACAGAGTTACCGGTTACAATACACATTACCAACGGCTCGTGTGCTGTGTCGCAGCTTTTTGGAAAACAATCACTCGTTGGAGCCCTTCAGTGTACATACCCTGACATGACCTTGTTCAAGGCTACTGCGGAAGTAATGGGCACTGGCTGCATGGAGAGCTGCAACGATTATTGGATTTATTGAAATCGACAGAAGTATAATCACCAACTATTAAAGAAATTGATGAATTGGTTCAAAAATGACAGAAAATTTTCTCAACCTCTCAAATATGAAGATTTCATATTAAACTGAATGTCTTTTGGACTGACAAAACAAGACATTTACAGACCTCACCTTGGACTTTGAGAAACTGGGATGGACATTCTTCACTATTTTCCGACATTTTATAGACCAAACGATTAATCCCTAATAAAAGTTACAACTAAAGACTATTTTAACAATCTATAATTCTGCCTATTATTACCTGATCATCCGAAAACAGTAAAAATGACGATCAAAATTTCAGAGATAAACTTCATCAGATGTCGTTTTATCCGATCAATTATTCAATTCATCGTTACAGCTCTAATTACAAGTCAGCTTCCAGGGCCGCACAATAGTCATCTCAATGTCAACTTGCGCGATAAACACATCGCGAAACACTGCGATGTTGCACTCAAGAGTATTTTTGAGTTTGATGAAAGAGTATCAGTCGAAAACTGTACTTTAAAATGTAACCATCACTTATTTTGTGCATCATGTGTTCAGTTCATAATAATAAATCATTTCCTTTAATTTTATTTGTAATCCAACAAGAACTTTGTTGTATTTTAGTAGTATACTGAAAACAGAAAGGCATAACTAAGAACACTTAAATATCTATTTATCATAAGTAACATTGTTAATGCATTATGCAACGTTATCACATATTTTCGTCATATCGTTCAGCTCCATCAGTCTTCGAATTTAACTACTTATTATTTTTGATTGTCATTTTGAACTATTATGGAGAAATGCTCCGCTACCACACCTGATACAAAGTCTCACTATCAAGCCTCAATCAACCTACACGCAGGTCACACACCAACACAAACACAGATACCATTTCCTTAATGCCACGCACGGTCAAAGGTAAGTCATATGAAATACATAACTTTTTACTAATGGAGCAAATCGGTCCAAGCGCTCCAGACATAATGACACTGTTGACTGCCTGACGGGTTTGTGTTGCATCTGGTTCAAGCGTCAGTAAATCCTCTGACCAGCAGAGAGGAGAAGTGAGAGAGAGGGAAAGCCTGGACTAATCCCCGAAGCCAGCCATAAGGTCTGCTGCCAGCTAGCATTACTGTAGCCTCTACACTCCCGCCACAGTCTACACCCTCCACGCTGCATGAATACCTCCAACCTTACCTTGTCGTCTCTGCCTTTCAGCAGCGTGTCCATGTGCTTGGACATCCTGGTGTGGCAGAGTGTGTGAAGTTAATGAAGTCGAAGTATCAACACTACACCTGTGCTGCTTCTCTCTAGACATAATGCCCCGAGGCAAGAGCACTTATTGCAGGTCCTTATCAGCTTAATTCAACAGACTAGGGTTGACAAGGTCACAAACAGACTTTAGCACAGCTCACACCTATTAGCTACATGTAGCAATAACGAGAGTGCTAACAAGTCACCTGACCAGTGTAATAAATCAATGAAAGCAGTGAAAAAGTGGCAGCGGTCGAATAGTCTTCTTTGCTTAGGAAGGTTCCTAACAGAGAGATGACCTGGAAGTATCCAAGTGGCAAAAGTTGAGTCTCTAAATGCGAAGGAAAAGTGCTTCAATTTACCAAAGGGAAGGAGATAATGCCTTCCAAGACTTAAAGTAACAACTCGGCCGTTAGTAACATCGTCAATTGTACAATATGGATACATAAAGACATCCTTCTTCAGGAAGAGGGTTTACATTTTGGACAGGAATCATTACTTGGAATTCATTTTCTCTTTCCTCTCTTACCGCCTTTTTGTCCCTTTTCTAATTAAACTAGCACAGCCTCTCCCACATCAACACAGGCAATAATCTGAACACACAAGCCCACACTGGATATCTAGTGTTGCTCTGCTTCTAACTGCTCATCCGTCCACAAACAGATCCATAAAAAGCACTCTTCCAGCCCAGAAACACACCTGGTGTACCGTCTACTTTACTCTTTAGGAGGCGTGATATTAGTTAAAGTGTGTAAAATATAGCAGAGATGTCCTCCTGACCTACAATTTACATTCTACAGAATTAGGAAAAAATCTTTGTCTGGTACAGATCCTCATTAAAAGTTTCTGTTTTAAATTAAACTTTTAAAGTTTCAATTTGCCATGGAGGTAAGAATTTAAATTTAAGGATAAACCTTGATTTTTGACTAGGATGGAGAACCTTGAAACCGCAGACAAACATGGCAACCACTATAATACTCATGCCAAACAATGTATGAAAGAGTGAAAGAATCCAGAGAACTATTGAATAGTTGCATAGATAGAGGTCAAGTCTTATTATTAGGTTATGTGTAAGTTCATTATTAATACTGCATCCACTAAAATATTCAACAAAAGATAAACTGTTCTTTAGCAACCAGACCATTTTTGGGCCAGTTGGCAGAGCTGGTTAATTAGCTTATGATTCACATGATGTTCATGATTACGAGTAGCTGTTGAACATAAAAAAGGAAGCCAAGGCCCAAAACACATCTGCCATGTCATAGATACAGTATTAGGATTACATTGTGTTTAGGACTTTAATTTTGGTCTATTTACTGTGATTTAAGGATAGTTTGGGCATCACAAGCACATGGTTTGTAAATAACACATGAGCATTACATGTGTGCTCAAAATACTTGACTCATGGTCAAAGGTGAAGTCAGAGCTTGAATCATCTCCTTTTTGTTGACAAATGCTGACATAAGAGATTACTGCAAAAAAACGTCTTTGCTTAACACAGCTGCCTTTTTTTTGTTTTTAGTGTGAAACAATCATAACCAACATTTAATTCTCTCTACTCCCACTCAGTAGCTGTGTTTACCCTTCGGTAGTCCCATCCCCCTTCCCTCTCTCATGGACGCTCACTCTGGCAACAGGAGTGAGGGAAAGCAAACACTACACGCACACACACAAACACAGAGGACGCTGTGTGAGACATTTCACCTTGGTAGCGAGGTCAACATAAAGAGGAGAGAACGCAGGAGAGTGGAGCGAGAGTCTCAGTGCAGCAGGAGTTTCAGTGAGAGTACTGCATGAATCAGCAGTACTGAGAAACTCTATGACAAGAGAAATACATTATCATTTAATATATGACAGAGCAATATAGGTGCTCCTCTTACACACAGCAGCTAGGGATGCAGCTAACGATTAGTTTCATTATCAATAAATCTGCCGATTACTTTCTACGTCTTTAAATGTCTGGCATTGTCAGTCTAAAAACCCAAATGTATTCTGTTATACGATATAAAACAGAGAAAAGCAGGAAATCTCCAAAATAGCGGGCGATAATGTTTTCTGTTGATCAATTAATCGATCAGTTGACTAATCGTTGCAGCTCTAACAGCACCCTTTTAAAACATAACAGGTCAATTATTTAACCAATAGTTGCACAGTTTGCCCTTTTGAAAATAGCTTTGTCAGTACATAATGCAACTACATATGGCTACTTGTTCAGCAGTTGAGACTCCACATCCCGACTACTACTACTACTACTACTAAAATGCTAATTGGGAGGCAGTAAAGAGTCGCACAGTCAGATTCTTCCTCATACTGCGTACTTCATTTGCACATTGGCACCCGACAGTCATTCATTTAAACAAGAACAGAAGCTCAAAGCAGTCAATTTAACTCTTGAATATGTCCTTTACACACAAGATTCCTTGTGGAACATTTGTTGCACAGCATGAAACTAGTAAGGCAACAATTCCATGTTTTGAAATAAAAACTGTGCCTACTTTTGCTGTGCTAATCAACAAATATGCTGCAACATTAACCAAGTGAACTAAGGGCAACAAACATGCAGTAGAGAGGAAATAGGTTTTTTTTGTTTTCCATTGTACTTATTTTAGCTATTTTGTGAGAAAAGGGGAAGATGAAAGATAAGCACCTCAGCTCCACCCCGCTACACATGCTGCAAAAACAAATAAAGCACTGACGTATGAACATACACCCAGCGGAAGAAAAGCTCAGCCCATTTTAGATAGCATAATACTGAAAGTGCTGTAACTCCTCCCAGACAGCTTGTATAGTTATTCAACCTCATTTGAATCTCACAAGTCAGACTGGGTTGTGTGCTTTACTTGAAGCAGCAGCTCTATGACAAGCTGGCTAATCTTTAACAGATTTAAGCATTTAGTCAACAATACTGTCTACATTAAAGTATCTTGCATGATGGTAAAAAGTATTAAGAGTTTTCTTGGTGGATGACTGCAGTGAGGTTACAGCCAGAGGCCACAAAGCACCTGTTCGTTCCACAAGACAAACCTCATTACTTACACACACACACACACACACACACACACACACACACACACACACACACACACACACACACACACACACACACACACACACACACACACACACACACACACACACACACACACACACGAGATGTCCAAGTACTCCACGAGGGTAATAATATGTCAAACTGTTTTTCCTGATTCCTAAGTGCTTTATCCAACAATGACGCCGTTAAAGACAGGAAAACTAAAGTCCGTAAGGGAGGAAAGGTGGCCAAACAGGAAGGACTAGATCAGCATGATACTAATGAGCAACTTAAGACAGGACTGAATAGTGTGACTATAGAGAGCGCTCTAATGACATAGTTGGATTTCAGTCTTTATGTCAAATGCATCTACATTACGGCTGCAACTAGTAATTATTCTTATCGATTAATCTGCAGATTATTTTCTAGTTTATTTGTTTAGTCTCTAACATTTCAGTAAATAAGAGAACACAATGTCCATCTCAGTTTGTCAAACACCAAGGTGATGTCTTTAAATGTCTTACTTTGTCAGTCCAAAACCCAAAGATATTAAAACAGACTCATAGTTGATTGGCTGAAAACATCATGTTCTGCCATTTTTGCTTGAAAGATTACTTTAGGCACAGGCCTCTGAAACATAGTGTGTGATGAACAAGTTTATTCTAATGTGGCTCATTTTCTGTTTTACAACGAAACACTTAAACGTTCAAATTCTTACAGTAAAAGTTGCAGTGTATAATGATACATACGGTTTCTGGGATCCTTGTGTCAGAAATAATAGGAGGCCAAGGGAGAAATTGACCCCTAATTTAAAAAGGTATTTGCCCCATTGAACACAATCAAGGTTGCAACATAAGTGTGTGATTGTATGAAGTCTAAATGCCTCCAAATGTCAAACATTGCAAGAATAAATGGCTCAAAATCATTTATTTTCTACCCTTCTGTGATTTACACATTTTAAAAACACAGGCATACACCTGTGTGCAAGGACACTCATTAACATAATGCAGTCCCTAGTCCTCTACTCTAACCTTAACCATCCCAACGACATGCCTAACGCCCACCTTTACCTTTATCTTATTGTAACCTGAACCTTAAAACCAAGTCTGAACCCAGAAACAGGCCTTTGAATGACTGGCCAAAAAGTCTTCAATTTCCAAAAATGTCCTCACTTTCAAGGTGTAAAACTCATATTGGTTCTCACAAAGATAGTTGTACAAGTACACACGCGCGTACACACATCGACACGGGTGGGAATCTGCAGCCTCGCGCCATAGCTAGAAGCAATAGTACATTTTTCAAGTAGACAGACACCTTTCAGTCAATTAATTCACATATCTAACTTTCAATTCCCAAGTCAAGGTGTTAATTGGAAACGTGGCCTATGCGGTAGGCTACACTGCGAGCACCGCGCGCACACACACGCACACACACACACACACACACACAGTCCCCGGGTAAAGCTGCAGCAGCAGGCCTGAGTAACATAAAAACAAAAAGCGCAGGTTTCGCACCCCGCAGTGAGCATTAACCCAGCAAATCCCCCTGTGTGATAGTTGTACCTGCTGCTTGTCAAAATGCTCCCTCTCCGCTCCGAGATTGGCTTCAGTCCGCCTGCTTTTCACCCGTGTGGGCACCTGTCTAATGCTGTTCATCCTCTAGCGCTGTCAAGGACGGTTTCAGCCAGAAAAATATATATTTCAAGACACAAAAAAAACATCCAGGCGACAGGAAATATCAGAGGTCTCTCCTTCTATCTAGACTCCAGACTCTCTGAGGGACATCTCCCAGCTGCGGCTTCATCGTTGGTGATGCATCGCGGCTGAAGGAGGAAGAGCAAGTGAGTTTGCTTCACGCGTTACGTGGAGGGATCCTCCCCCAAAGGTGGAGGATATCATCATCATGTCTTCTGCGTGCGAAATCCTCCCACACACATGTCAATATTTTTTTTTTTACATCACATATAAGTGTTTAACATCAGCTGTTCCCTTATAATATCGTGCTGTGTATTTCGTTGTTTCTTTTAAACGATGTTCTGTCTCGCTCAGCTGTAGGCAATGACGTCACCTCAATGAAATCAAAACACATGAGGATTATTTCAGGGGGGTTTTTTCTTCCTTCTTTTAATCATGAGATTGTATCTGTTTGTACAATAGCAGTCACGTAGTTGTGGCATAACAAACCAGGATATGAAGCTCAGATTAAAACCAGAGGAGGTGCCTACATTTTCTTACACTGCTGTAACATATTGAAATAAGGGCCAGGCCAATAACTACAATTTTACGTATGTATATATAAAGCAAACTCAAAAATAGTTTAAAGGAATTTCTTGGGCCTGTATTAAGATTGCTTTTATGGTTTCAGATAGTCATGCCCACAAGAAGTAAAGGCAAACAATGCTGGTAAATCCTCTAAATTAAATGAACATACAAATGTCTTTAGTTTTATAAGGTAAGTCAGTGACAGAAACAGGAGAGAGGAAGTTTATGAAAGCAGATCACTGTGTCAAAAGGGTAAACACATCCATAAAAGTTGTATAAATCTAGTTATTTTTCTTTAGTGACTACAAACCTTAGTGTCAAAGTTATGATGAATTCACTCAGGGACATTTTCTTCACAGCTTTAAAAAGTCACTCTACTTTATCTTCTTATGTTTATTTAAATCTCCTCTGTTGTTTAGATTTAATAAAGAACATCCACACATGTTAATGTCTCTTCCACTCACAGTCCCTTATATCCTTCTATAGTGGATTCCTTTAATCATATTGTACCTCTAGCTTTGCACAACTCTACTCAATTTGGCTGACACACCACATGACCTGAGGTACGTTTGTTTGTCTCAATCACCTTTATCTTTTATCATTTCAAACAATCAAGATACAAAGATAGTGGTACATTCTAGAAGTGGAAAATGTCATTTGTTATGAGTCCCTCACCACGAGCAATTTGTTGACACTGTTATAAGGATTCTAACACTTCAGTTATCATTTTAGTCTTCATTTCAGTCCTCTTCAAGGTGGTCGGGCTGGAATTTCCTGTTCGTTGCGCCGGGTGGAGTAGTAACCATGATGCTTTGTTTCCAAGTATGCAGGTGAAGGAAACACAAGGTCTGATGGGACAACAGGAGATGGAAACAAAGGGACATGTTTGCCCTGCAGGCTAAACAGGCTCTTTCACATTTTTTTCGAACAGTTTGAACACTGCCCACACATTCTCTGAACTTGCAAGGCCCAACTCACATCCATTGATACATTACTAAGTGGGAGCCGTGACATAAAAGCTAGTGAGTGATAAGTCATCTGAGATCTGCGGTTCAGTTGTGTAGGTGTATGGATAGAAATCAAAAAGCAGAGATGGAAAATATTCCCCCTACAGTTTCTTTTGTGTATTGTCCGTCTGTATCTGTGTTAAACTTATTGATTTGTAAAGCACTGTGAATTGCTTTTGAATGAGAAGGCCCTTCACTGTTCATTCATTACATGGACACACCTACAGCCTCACTTACAACTCACCCTACTTCTAAGCATGTTTTAGTGGGTCTGTATTAGTCACACAGCCTTCTACAAAACATTAAAGAAATAAAGATGTGCTGCTCCATGACTCTCTGTGACATATGTTCTGCTTCACTACGTTTCTCCTTTCGCTCCTTTCTTATTATTAAAATTAGAACCAGCTCACAACTTCCCTTAAACTCACATTAAGATTAATATTCAGTGAAACATGCTTCACGTGACCAAGTCTCCCAAAAACATATACGGCAAAAGCAACATTTTCAAATGTTAACCACTAGACAGCAATAGTGGTTAACAAACTGAGTGTGTGAGCTGTAGCCTCTGATTATTAGGCTTTATGAAAGGACCAATAATCCTAAAACACCAGCATGACTAAGTGACACTGTTAATAACTTAAAAATATTGTCACAAATTGAACACAATACAACAGAAAACACATGTCTGCCTTGTTTTGGTTATTTCTTCATTATTTCCAAGTTATTCTCCAAATTAATTTAAATCTCATGTTACACTACTCTTCTTTTTTGTGTGATTATTTCTTTATTAACAATGTCAATGGATAAATTCCCATAAGTTACACATAGATGCACAACTGTTTACTCAATACATATTCAAAATACTGTAAACATTATATTTTAAATACAAACTATATCGTTGCATTACACCAACCCCAAATCATCCCGCTCGTCCCCTCGTCTACAAAACCGTCACATTTCATCCAAGAAATAATAATTGTAAACTCCATATATTTATGATGCATGTGTGGAACCAACAGGAATCTACTTATGTACACATGTACAATACATTCGTACATGTTCTGTCTACGGAAATATACTAATTTAGATGTCAAAGTCACCATGCATGAAGTGTTACCTCTGATCTGCTAAACGGGAAGTGCAGTTGAAATAAAGATGAGATGATATTTTACATTTTTATTTGCCTCAGCAGTGTTGATTCATAACGGACCCCCCCCCCCCCCCACATTATTAAGTATAAATATCCATACAACTCACAAAAGCTTTAACACTTTGGTTTACTTCGTGTCTGCAGCACATACATCGCTGCTGTCTGAAAGATTAGTTTCTGCAGAATGTGAATTTATTTCACTATATTTATGTATTCAAAAGGTTCCCCTTTGTCTGAAGCCTATGGCACCAGCTAGTCTTCCTGGGGTCCAAAATCTAGTAAATAATACTCATCAAATACGGTACTTACCTTATACAAAATCACATTTGTGTTATGCTATGTTCAACTCATGTGTGTCTCTAACTGCGTAATGTAAAGCGGTCGTTAAAAACAATCTTTAATTAATTTATCTTAAAATAAGTCTATGAAATAGCCTCAAAGGTCCTCACCAGGGAACATGAACAAAACATTATACAACACCAACGCTGGACTGTGGATCAGCTGCTGAAGTAATGAATTTGCATGATAATCAGACTAACTTTCCATTTTGTTTCTCTTCATTGATTCAATTTGAATTGGACATTACAACACCAAACCTACATGATGTCACACTTCTCAGATTCCTTCCTCATTGTTGGATCTGGTTTAAAGACTTAATAACTATACCAACAGCTTCAAATCAATAATCCCATTTACAAAAGTATACATTTGTGCTCTTTAGGCTGGCTGGAGCACATCAGTGAACTGGGACCCTCAGTGAGATTAAGAGACTCCAGCCTTTGTGTTCAAAGTAGTTGTGGTTCACCCCAGTCTGTAGTCATGCACCTTGCACCTTGCACCTTGCACCTTGCACCTTGCACCTTGCACCTTGCACCTTGCACCTTGAAGTTGCTGTAACATGGGTTTTACCTGTTGGACCCTGAACTTAACCAACACTTTGTAGCTTTTTATAGAAATGTATCATAGCTTACTTGAAAATAGAGATGACTTTGCGTGTTCACGTTTATTAAAAAGCAGAACCGCCGGGCTTCCTGTCAATGCAAAAACCACAAACACTTCTTTTTTCGTTTTGGCGTTTCACTTTAAATATTGCAAACACTCCTCAAAGAGTTATTTTTCTGATCTGCAGCCGGCGAGGCAGCACTCAACTCAACATGAAATGCAATTTCAATGGAACCCTGCTGATCAGTGTGCTCCCTCCACTGTTGCTGACAGAGTTTGTTTTGGGAGTCCTTGGAAATGGTTTGGCTCTCTGGATCTTCATCTTCCGCCTGAAGCCCTGGAAGAGCAGCACGGTGTTACTCTTCAACTTGGCAATGGCTGATTTTCTGCTCCTCTTGGCTTTGCCTTTCCGTGCAAGCTACTACATGTCTGAGATCAAGTGGATGTTTGGAGTCCCTCTGTGTAACATCTGCCTCTTCATGTTGGCAATGAACCGCAGTGGAAGTACCCTCTTCTTGATGGCTATCGCTGTGGACAGGTACATGCGCGTGGTGCATCCCCATAATTCCATCAACTCTCTGAGTATCTCCAAAGCCGTGTGTGGAGCAGTTGCACTATGGTTGGTCACAATCTCAATGACAGCTCATGTTTTCAGTCTGAATCACAGCAACACAACCTACTGCGAGAGCTTCATGATTGAAACTGAATCTCAGTTTACTATGAACTGGCATACGTTTGTGTTTCTCTTTTCCTTCTATATGCCTCTGCTTGTGATTCTCTTCTGCACCTTCCAGATTATTGGTCACCTGAGAAGGAGACAGTTGGCCCACCATGCAAAGATTAAGACGGCTCTTTACTTTATTACAGTCGTGGCCGTGATCTTCATGATTTGCTTCCTCCCGAGCAACATCACGCAGCTGCTGATTTCGATCAAGACCAATCAAGTAGCCAGCAGCCGCCCCGAATCTGAAGTCTGCCCTGCTCTGGAAAATCTGACCACCGGGTTTTACCTCACCATTAGCCTGACCTATCTCAACAGCGTGTTGGACCCTGTCGTTTACTACTTCTCCAGCCCTGCCTTCAAGAACATCTGCAGGAAAGCTCTTCATCTGTCCCAAACAGACGTTGCTGAAAGTTCAGAGAAGAAAACTCGAGAAACAGGCTCCCAGTCGATCAGCCAGCTGTGATCAAGTAAATCATTGAGATGAATGCAGCCCCGCAGCTTTAATTTGGTTTAAAAGTGACATGTTTCTTTCAAAGTTGGTATGTAAATCCTGCAGCGCATAATCCAGTAGTTACCCAGTATATATCGACTGCACTCGATTGCCTTTCGATATATATAATGCAATAATATAGATATGCTAATGTTGTAAAGTTGTATTATATTTTCTTTTCTCTCTATGTATTGACATAGTTTAGTTCTTGCTATTGAAGTCCATTGCATTATCCAGATGTTTTCATACTTATTTCATCATGTGAATAAAATATCATCTTGTAATTCTGAGAAAACTGTATCATAATTATGGAAATACAACTGTTAGTAAAAGGATTTCATAATGCGGCATAGCTTTCTCACATCCGGTGTTCTTTGGTCATAACAGGGCCAATTCATATTAATAACAATATATAAAGGTAAAATTAAAATATTTTTTCCTGGATTATATTAATTGGATTTCACTTAACATGAAATACACGGACTCAATATATAGAAGTCACTATAATAATTAAGCACCATAAATCGAAATGACCGTGTATCCAACACATGTTTGCCTGTTATATGTGGCTTTATTAAAACAGAATTTATGGCACAGGACTTCCACTTGGTTGATTATAGAAAGTGAAATATTCAATGCCAGGTCTTACTAACTCGATGTACATGAATGAGTGAACAACATGATGACGGCAACGGTTTTGTTTACGACTGTAAATTCAGCAGCAGTTGAATCTGAGGACCAATTTAACCCACTAGTTCTCAGAATAGATGATAGATATGGTGCATACCCCATGACAGACATAACCATATAAAACCACAAACCTCTCCTGCCATCAAAGAGTATGCAGGTAACCATCGAAGGTTATGTCTTCCACCTTTCTCTCTGTAAAGTGAATGTACGTGAAACCTCAAATAAATGATGAATTTATAAAGAAACATTTGAATCATATTTCTCTAATGCACATTTACAGTAAGCAATAAAACTAATAGAGAAAACTACCACCAACAATCTTAAAAACATGACTCTATAGAATATATTGTATATATTAAACTTCATTTGTTTGAGTCTACAAACTGCATCCTGACATTATATGAATTACATTTCCATACATGCTCTTAATTTAACATAAAAAAGGGAAGTTGGTATGACTAATTCATTTTGTCTCACAGCTTCCCAAGCGGTAACTATCTTTTTTTTAAATCAAGTGGAATCTTAAAGTCAGCACTCTGATAAATGGCTTTGACCACATTGCTCTCCTAAATTAGTATTAAGTTTTGTCCTTCCGCTAATCGTGAAACAAACAGGAAGTATCTTCTCGATTTACAGTTTGTGCGGTTCACGCAACTACATCAACTCCCCGAGCCCTTTCTTATCCATGTCCACTCACTGATCATTGGTCACCAAGTATAAGATGAAACTTGACTAAGTATATAGACATTAGAATGACTTAAGCAAACTTATGTACAGACAAAGTAAAGTGTGACTGTACAGAAGTTAATTGAATTAGTTTTAATTTAATTAATTTAATTTTAAGACTTTACTTCATGGTACGGTTTTATCTTTGACTGCAAATGTTTTTCATAAAACTGTTAGCGAGCAGTTATAACAATATAATAAACAAGCCGGGAGGTAATAAAATGGCCGATGAAAACAATAATAATGAAAAGCCTTTATTTAAATTCATAAACAATTGAAAGATGGATATTAAGTGAAAATATTGCATCTCAGCCCAAAATAGACTAAGTATGAATACATAAATACAGCTGCAGAAATCGTATCATCCCGAAACTCCATTTTGCATGTTGAGAAATTCCTGAAAAACACAAATGACGTTAAGTACGTTACGTTTCCGGTCAATAATGTAAGTGATTATGGTGAATTAGAAAAGGTACACCATTTGAACTAATATGATACTACATAAATGAAAATATTTTACATAATATTTCCAGGATATCATCTTACCTTCAGGCAGCTCGGTGAAGGTGAGCCGTCGCTTTTCACTCTTTGATGCTCTCTGTGTTTCATGTACTCACGAGCGAGCGAGTCAGCATCGTCCTGACTGAACAGCAGATAATAATCAATAATCAAAGTATTGCATTTCAGTAAAGTACAAGTACTCATGCCACTTTCTACTTCTGCTACATTTCAGAGGGACATTTATCTGACGGCTTAAGCTACTAGTTATTTTACAAATTAAGATTTTTGCTCACAAATCTATGAAGAGTTTATAAAATATAATGAATAGTTATAAATGAAACTTCCCAACAATATATAGGCCTACAAGTACGGAAATGATGAGGCGATATATAAAAACATTCATTACATTTTCCTGATGATATGTATATACTTTTAATTAAGTAACATTTCCATTGCAGGACTTTTAACAGTATTTCTAGTGTGGCATTAATACTTTTACTTAAGTAAAGGTTCTGAATACTTCTTCCCTTTAACACAACTGCAATTCTTGTATGAAAGGTGCTATACAAATAAAGCTTATTATTATTATCGTCAACACATCTTAAATATCATGTTTATATGGAACATACAGAAACCGGTTCTCTGTATCCATAAGCATAACATTTTAACATTATTCAAGTTTCTTGTCTCAATGTGCAGGTTTTCAGCAGGCAGGCTGAAAGATTTGGAAAAAATAAACTATTGCGATCATTTTGACTGATATTGCGATTATCGTATGATCATTTATTGTCTATCACATAATGGTAAACAAAGTCATCTTAGGTTAGAGGCTCACAAACAATATAAAAACAATCATCCATGAACGATGTTCTTGCATTAAAAGACAAACAGTTCCATAGGTGTGCACATCAGCATTAACAATCAGTGGCAGTCTATCATCTTTGTTTGCATCATTAATCTCATTTTATTTGAAAATATATCTTCTATATTAATAATTAGACCATTGTCCAGACCCTACTACCAGCACACAGACCTCTAGATTTATCAGGATATTGTTGTTTTTTTGACTCACTTAGATCAGAAAAGTTAACAATGACACAACAAACGTACCAGTTCTGGCTGATCAGGTAATCCAGCAAGTCTTTCACCTGGTTAGGCTGGCCACTCGACACAATGAGCTGCTTCAGTTGATTTAAGTGTTTGGTCTTCAACAGTTTATGGTGCTGTCCATTTTGGCTGATGAAAGTTAACACAGTCTCCCTGATCTGAGGAATCATGGAGGCAATAATGTCATGTCATGCTGTTGTACAATACAACATTGCTATAAAAACAAAAAGAAATGCAACAATGCAAATGTTTCATTGCGCCAGAATGTCTACAGACAGGTTTTGAAACATAACACCTTTAACATTTACATCACCACACACGCTTATCTTGAGTAGTTTCCTGTTTAACAGCTTTACTGAAACCCAGAAATGTGAATACACATGTAAATGACAGAACATAGCCTGTTACAGGAGGTGTTACAACAGCAGTAGTGCACATTATATTTACAGCACATTTGATCTATCTATCTATCTATCTATCTATCTATCTATCTATCTATCTATCTATCTATCTATCTATCTATCTATCTATCTATCTATCTATATATATATATATATAAAAAAAGAAAACACTGAAAAGGGGCTGGAAGCACATCTACTCTTTTGCCTAATTGAGAAATCCTGGATTTAACCCATTCAAGTTTGACTCAGACGACGAGTCGGTTGTGCACCATAATCGGCGCCTAGAGGTATCAGAATACAAGTTATATGCAATATATAAATGTAGTCTTGCGCATCTTGTAACTGGCAGTGGCTGACACAACATTAGTGGTTGTGATTTGTCAGCGTTTAGTAGATACAATATAAATACAAATACTTGTTCAGTGTAAGCGTGAAAGCAGTCGAAGTGTTGCTTCTCTTGTAAATTGTATAAAGAGTGGAAAGTCACATTAAACCTAAATTGACATCTAACCTGTGAGGGAACTCCGGCTAACTCCCCAGTATTCATGAGCTCTTCCACCTGATCAAGGACAGCGACTGGTTTACACGCAGACAGAAAGCCCTGGAAACAGCAAAATCACAGTGACTGTCAGGACAATGTGACGATGATCATTTTAGCCAACAACGATACAGATCTTCCAAACGTTTCCTTCTAACATGTTGTATTGACAGAGACCGACTCACTTGGATCTGCTGAGCCTTTTTATTGGCACAGGGGATGAGAAGAAGAGTTCCCAGAGCAAAGGCTGGCAGATTGAACTGTGCAAAGCGATTGGCAATTCCTATCAGATCCAGATTCAACAGGAAAGGGCACCTTGGGAAGTAAGAGGGGTGGCAGGAGAGACGGAACAAACAGGAAGAGAATATGACATATTATTCAGGTCATCGCTGCCGCTTTTCAGAAACAAATTCAAACATCCAGTAAATCAAACCTGGGTGCATGAAACAGATAGGATAAAAATATTGAAACAAACCATTACAAAAGTAGCACAAATCAAAAGAAAAGAAAGGGAAAAGAAGTTGCTCTAGTGAAGAGTGGGACTATATGAAACAATAAATAAACTCTACCTGTGATATGTATATTTCAATTTTTAAATGTATCGCCGTATTGTAAACCTAATTAATTTAATTACTGAAAGGATTCTTCTCATTTTATTTTGTCATCTTTGGCCAATTATAATGTTCTTCTCTTTTTTGTGAGGCAATTTTGTCATGTCATCATATTGTGGTGCTTGTTATGCGTAATATTTTGCCTTTATTAAATGAATAATAAAGGAAAGGATCTTTGAACACTGTTGGCCCGCCAAGCTGCTTTGAAACTACATTTTGAAGTTTTCAGTTGTATACTATGCCATGCAGTTTATCGGGATAAAAATAAAAATCACAACAGTTAAATCTACCAATGCATGTATTGAATATTCATATTCTAGGATGAGACAGTTTTACACAGTGAGAACAGCTGTCGGTAAATGTTTGAACATGAGTGAAGCGTACTTGAGGAGGAGAACAAAAGTCCTGTAGAGTAGTGCCTGTTGATCAGGACTCAGAGGAACAGACGCTGTCACCAAGGAAACAGATCAGACAGTCAGGAGGCAAACCGTACCGTGCAAACATGTACTATATCAAAATCAACTATCCAATCAGCATCCTTTATTCTACCAAAACATTGTATCCCTGCAATGGCACTCGGACTCTTTAAGTCGTTATATGGAAACAACATGGACGCTACAAAGAAGACGTGTTGTATTTTATTGCTCTTAGCATTTAAACAACACGTCGACAGCTGTTCCAGAGTTGTTGTTCAGACTTGAGGAGGCGTTCGCATGAATTTTCCAAGTGGGAAACACATTTTTCTGATCATTCCGACATTGCATGAATGCCGTACAAATGCCCTCTCTGTCAAAGTTAACTAAATCAAAACGTCATTTGTGTACCCGCCACAGTGATTCGGATCCGCTCCCAAACTTAGTGGGTTCTTCCTGAGCCCATTGCTTTAGAGGAGTGGCTTTGGAGAGAGGCGTGAAAGTACTGAAAGTACGGGCTGTGATGTTTTTCAGTTGGATACTTTCAAAAACTAGCGTACTCTTTGCTGGTTTCTCCAAAGTTGCCAACCCCTGCTTTATATAAGTGAATTCACGATTATAAACTTAGTACCTGAGACAAAGGATGCCAGGATCATACTCCTCCAGGTCCTGGAGAAACTGGAAATCTGGGGACGAAATAAAGTAAATAATATTAGCTTTGCAACCCTTTCTCTATTATCACCTGTCGTACTGTAGCAGTGATGGTTGAAGGTGTTTTTGCGTCCGGTGGTGTAGTGGTTTTAAACCTAGTTGCATTTCATATTCAGCCCACGCTATGACCACATTTCCTGTCTATCTCTACCGTAACTATTAAATAACGGCAACTGGCCGACTATCCGAGTCCTGGCTGCAGGATGAATTTGAAATATTTTTGTTCTGATATCTTGTAACAATGAAGACAATTACAAACACATTAGTACCACATTTCACTTGACTGAAAATGTAAGATGTCTGAAGTAACAGGAAATGTCAACATTATTGGCATTTAACTAAAAGTGATGAAGTTACCTCCCACAGAGCAGGCACAGCCACTAAGGCCTCTAGCACCTTCTGGAGGTGGCTGATCTGAGGGGGGAAAAACAAACATGTAAGTTTTATTTCAAAACACACCACCCAGCGGTCTTTAATGTCCCCCTCAACAAAAACTAAAAGACAGACATGTATGAGTGAGATACTGCATTACGATTAGACTGTTGTGGTGCACATCCCCTCACCAAGTTGAAGCTCAGCAGCTTCTGAAGCAGACTGTTCCACAGCGGAGGGTCGTACACCTGATACTCCAAGCACAGATCTGCCACCAACCGCACCGCCTGAAAAGGACAAAGGGTGCTTCATGTTCTCCTGCGTGCACTTTGTGTGTAACACTTCTAACACAGTGAAGCTAAATGAAGTAACGAGCTGGAATAGCTTCAATGTTTTCAGTTAAAAAGTACCTGCGGCTCATGACTGTGGTTCTTCCACAGCCCTTTAACCAAGCCTTCTTTGGGACTACTGAGGAAAGACTGCACCGTGTAAGGGATGTTTAATGCCTCCAGTTGAGAGACAAAGATGTAGCACTTCAGGTAGCATCTGGATGGGAATATTAAATACAGAAACATTAACACATCTTACACACTATCTTAAAGTAGACGGCCGTCTGCAAGCCCCCCGTTTGAAGAAACAGACGGGAGCACCAGCACGGAAGCTGAGCTACTGCTGTGGACGGCACAGCAGCAAAATGTATTATAGCCACCTGAAAAGAAAAAGGCCCACCAAAAGAAAAAAGATCAATATCAGTTTAAGTGTGCGCTATATTTAGAAAATGCTCACAGCTTTACCTTTTCATCAGACAGCACTTCCCATTAGGGTACAGAAGCAGTTATATCCATTATTGCTCTCTTCAAAGCCACCAGTAATTTCAGAGATAAAATCATTTTTTGTTCTTTTTGTCTGGTGGTTTATGCGAGAGCACATAAGAAGAGAGATAAGGGTCTCAGTACGCTAACGGAAAGTGCCATCTGATGGCAGAGTAAAGCAGTGAAAATATTCTTAATATAGTGTACACTTAAACTGAGATTGTTTTTTTTGGCTAAAATGCATTTTGTTGACGTTCCCATACACAGCAGTGCTCTTGTTCGTTTCTCCAAACTGTGGGCGTGCAGACCGTAGATGTAGATAACTCACTTACTATGGATGAGTACCTCATACAACCCCACTTCGAAACATCCAAACTATCCCTTTAAATTCACTTAGCAAATAATTATTCCATCAGCATTAAACAGATTTCTAATTACTTAATTTCGTTCCTGGGGATCTGCAACTGAGCCTCCAGAGTGGCCGAATCAGCGAGGCGGACGAGACAAAGCAGCGCTCGAGTCCGATGGCAGAATGTCAGACGAGGCCCAGAAGTGCTGAGGGGCTGCAGGAGGAAATCCATAAAATAAAATAATAAAACAACAGACATCAGCCACTTTCTCTGGACTCTTCGTCCAATTTTAACTCACTGCAATGTATTACTCACCCAGTTTTCAGCAGATAAGATGGGGTTTAGAAGACGGACAGCATCATGGATGGGGCCGGCCTGCAGCATGTACATCACCCTGAGAGAAACACAATAAAACAGATAAGTTGGCAGTTTTGATGTTACAACTCTTTGCCACTCATTATTTTTTAAAGGTTCATTATTAAAAGAGAAGTTAGAAGTGTATTGAGAAGCAAAATGCTGCAATAATTCTACCTCATTAGGTCTGGGTCCTCCTCCATGTTGCTGAGACATTCATGATTACCAATATCCTTTATCAAAGAAAGAAATGCTTCTTTTACACAATGGACTCAGTGTCCTAAATTTGATAAGAACTCAATGTAAACAGAAGAACATAAACTGTGATGAAGTGAGACAAACCTTGGTGACAGCTGGGCCTGTTTTGCAGATCCATTTCTCCAACATCATGTTACGTATTTTCAGGAGATCAACTTTGTTAATTGTGGCTATTTCCTTAACCACTGCATGTATATCTGTTCAGACGCAAAAGATTCAATAAGAAATGGGCTACATTGTTTAAGACTTTCTCCCAGTTACAACATATCAAAAAATGTAGTCCACATTATGAAGCAAGATAGTGTTGTGTTCATACGTAGAAAATCCTTTATAGCCGAATGTAACAAAAGTCATAAAAAGGTCAAAGCAAAATTAACAATAACACTTTATTCCAGTAGCTATTTTCATCACATGAAGTGCTAAAGAAAATAAAAGCTGGTCTTATAGACGAAGGTGGTGTCAAAGCGGGCTCACCAGGATTCACTTGAACTCCTGGGTCTCTGTAGCACTGCTCCACACTGCTGTCCTCGTACAGGGCCACTATGAGCCTGGCTGGCAGCCCAGTCAGTTTCAGATGCTCTGGGCTATTCAGCTGGCTGGCAATCAAGGTATTCTCAGTAGCCGAGCGCTGGAACTGCAGCTTCAGCTTGGACAGAAAGGTTTCTCCTCTGGCCCGCGCTGCCTCCTGCTCAGGATTAGAGGAGAATAGATGAAAACCAACTTAATGAAAAACTAACCAGATAAAGATGTGGGATTTAAAGTTTATTGAGGGTTCCCACACCTTCTTAAACATCAAATTTAAGGACTTTTCAAGGACTTCCCAGGTCCAATTTGCTCAAATTCAAAACACCCAAGAAAGCATAGTTTGAGAGAGGGCTCAAGGTTACATTTCTATTATTGCAAAACATTTATCAATTCAAACACTTTATATGACTCACGTCTATTTTTCTTTCTTTCTAAACCTTTAAAGCATCCTCCAATTCACAAACTTTCAAGGATTTAAAAAAGGACCTGTGGGAACCACACTGTATCATTTCTGCAGGTGAAAAATATCAAATACTGACGTCAAGGTTTGGATCCTTCAGCCACGAATCTCCAAGAGCCAAACAGAATCTAAGCGACTGTGTCTTCTCATAGCCTGCGGAGAACAGGAAACTATTCAGTACGTACATACAAACATACAAGCAGTGTAGTGGTCGAGTCTTATCTGCAGATCAGACCTGGTGGCATCTCCTGGGCGATCTTGTGGGCTGTGGCAGCAGCCCACTCCGGGCTCTGGATGCAGTGGATGTACTTCATCATGGCCTTGGCCACCTTGAAAGTCTCCTTATTGTAGCGATAATCCTGACCCTTTTTCCTCTGCTCTAAGAGTAAAGGCTTCATCTTCTTCTCGAACACATGGTTCGCTGTTGACATGTATAACTTGTCACTGCTCACCTGGAAAGAGACATGAAGGGATTAATAAGAGTCAAACTTTATGGATAAATCTATAATGTTTGTGATTATATAGAGTGAAGGCCTTTACACACCGGGGGCTTGACGAATAATCCACATGTAAATGCAAGAAAATCTCCGCAGACGCAGGTTGCAACACTTGTTCAATTAAAGATTCTAATAGATACAACTTCCAAGATCCTAGAGCAGTCTGTCTGAGGTAAATAGTTGTAAAGCCTAAACTACTGTAAGCTATTTTAGTGAGTGAATTTTAGTTTCCTCAATTACACAGTGTATATGTCTCGGGCTTTTATTGTGAAAAGTAAGAACGGAAAGAGTGGATCTCGTCTCCGCTTTCTTTGTGAAGGTTGAAAGGAGTAACGGATTACAGAGCCAGCCTTTGTGTCCTTGTGTTGTGAC
Source organism: Cottoperca gobio (assembly GCF_900634415.1). NCBI lineage: Eukaryota > Metazoa > Chordata > Actinopteri > Perciformes > Bovichtidae > Cottoperca > Cottoperca gobio. The sequence goes on from NC_041363.1 coordinate 11,905,032, forward strand.
CCCTGACCAAAACTAATTTGGGAAACATATTGACGAATTTGCACGAAAGAAACCGCCGGTGTGTAAAGACCTTAAGGTGTGCTTTACCTTCATCAGTTTGCTAATCAGAAGAAGTGTGGGGAAGGTCTCCTCACTGAGCTCAGGAGCTAAACACAGGAAAACACGTCAGTTTCCTCAGTCTTAAAGTGAAGCCTCACAAAGATGGCGAACACAGTTACAAGTGTTTAAAGTCTCATCTATCGCCCACTCGCAGTAGAATATCCGTGTTAGGACATGAAATGAGTTAAGAGCAATTCCTTCCTTTCAGATTACACCTGATACCAAGGAGAGGAGGAGATCGAGTAATTTGAGTTTGTCAGCAATGATTCTGAAGCATAATAATGATAACTACAGCGGCTAACTCACAGACGATCTTCCAGTAATGTTTGCTCTGCATGAGCAGGTGGAAGGGCAGTCTGCTGTTGGACAGGGGGTTTGGCAGCAAGCTGTTTTCCAGAAGATACGTGCTCTCCACGTCTGAGGGAGGAGAGACTCGCTTGTAGGACTTCAGGTGCTTAAGGAGAGCCGTTGCCTGGGGATTAAAAGACAGTTCTTGGTAGTCCGCAAAACATATTTTGAAAAGAAGAAACTATTTAATTCAAAAAGTGTCAGTTTTTTTACCTGACTAACAGAAAACGTTGTCACAGCCTCATCTATGACCTGTATGATCTTCAACACGATTTCAATCCTCTCATAGTTGTAAGGGCTGAGCTGTATGAGAGAAGCATTTTACAAGTTAGGTGAAGTCCAACTTAAATTCTGTGTGGGATAGAAATATCAGCATAAATACTACGACAGTAAACTCCATTCAGTGGTGTTGTTCAGACACAATCTGCCATCGTCAGTACTGTAAGTCAGTAATTCTGGGTAAAATTCAAGTTATAGGTTTGGCAACTGGAAGAAAAGTAATAGGGCTGCTGTCATTTAAAAGCATGTGGATATAGCTTTCAGATTTTCTTTTACAATTACCATTTTCCTTGAGTCAATTGTCTTGGATCAGCCTGTGAGTGAAATTGTAATAACTTTATTCGATCAGAAGTTATCAGAAATGTCCAGTCATGGATCAGTGTTTTTTTCATCCCTTTTACCTCATGTGAATAACAAAGTGCTTTAAAGTTCTTTCTCCCGTGCACAAACCTTGAATATGGCAGCACAGAGGCTGTCGGTGAGCTCACAGGTGTTGTGCAACATCGGGATAATCTGCAGGACTCGTTCCAGCGCGTCTGCATGACACAGAGGCTGTGTGTCTTCCTGGCCTGCGCCTGGGACACCTGCACCGTCTTCGTCCTCTTGGAGCAGCAGTAAGGTGGTGATGTACTCGTTGATCACGCCGTCACGGTCTAGACCAAAAGTGCTGCAGACAGAAGCAGAGGGTGAGCATGCAGGCAAGCGTGAGTTGCTATGGTAACAGGGGACGCTCTGTCTCTAAAACCTTCTTGTGATATCGGGCCGACTGTTCATGAATTCTTGGTTTTCATAGCTTCCTCATTCCAACTAATCTAGACTCGTGCAGGTGGCGTAAAAACGTAGGAAATTTATTTTAAATGTTTTTTTAATTATACTTTACATTTTATAACATAACCGCTCACTGGTGTTAAGGAGCATAGATCTTTCTCGTCTCATGTTTGGAGGAAAATTATGTGTAATATCTGAAGTGTATATCAAAACTTCTAATCCAATAAAAACAAATTAGCAAAAAGAAAAGAGGCGTTGGTTCATAGGGCGAGAGAAAGGTACAGTGCAGAGGTATTCAACTAAAGGTCCAGTTAGAGAAAGTTTCCGCAAGCAAAGGTCCGGAGCATCATAATGTCTAACGTGCGTTATGAATTAGTGTGAGATATATTGAAGTAGCATAGTAGCTGTATGCACGTCTGCACGTCATCAACAACTGACTGTCAAATCTAATAAAGAAAGTACAATTTAAAAACATTTAGACAATATTTATTGTCACTTAACATTGAACTATACAGATATATATAATACTGTAGATATGTATAGTGTTCTTCTCGGGCTGCATTTAAAAATAAATAATGATCCTGCTGGATTCATCATATTGGGCTCTGAGATTTTCTGTGACCTCAGTTCAGACTTGAGGGCATGTTTGGTCAAAAACGTTGTTCACTTTTCTCTTCTTAGAGAGCGCCATGTGTAGTTATTTTTCTCTCCCTGTCTGAGGCTCACTTGTCTCTCCGTCTTCTCTCCCTGTATCGCTAACTCGTCTTTCCGTCTGTCACGCGCCTCTCGCCTCTCATCTGTATTATACAGAGTCGCAATGTTTGCCGCCTGGAATGCACAGATTTGATTGGCTGAGTAGCATCACGTGGGATGGCTTAACTCGCATGTAATTGGTCTGTGAGCTTCCTGAACCACTAAACCAGCGCCGTAAAAAGGAGAAAAGCTGCACCGGTTAAAATAGAAACGCCCCGTCAAAAAGATCTCTCAATAATTTATTGATTATAAGTCCGGGTCCGTATAGGTCGGCGTCTGGGTCCGGACTGGACCGTCTGTTAGTGACCCCTGGTATAGTGGGTCAATTTACCCACTGAGAATAATAGCTCAGAGAAAGGTTTGGCCACTTAGGGGTCACTTAGCTTTCTGAACATGTGGCCCCCTGAACAATATAGTTGAATAGCAATGTCTTGGAGTGAGCAGCTGACCTGCAGTACTGGAGGATAATGTCTGGGGTGATCCTTCTGTTCTTCACCAGATCAGGGATCAGACTCCTCTTCATCTCAGGCCGCTGACGGAACACTGGCTGGATGGATATCTTTGGCAGAACAGGGGCATGGCACGTTAAATGTCAAGTCAAGAGAGACAGCGACTTGTGAAGTACAATGTGAATATGATCCTCACACCTCCAATTTGCCAAGCTTGATGCCCCATTCAGCATCAGTGATGACAGAGAGGAACTTCTCTTGCTCCTCTGCCTCATCGTACAAGCAGCAGAGATTGGCCCCGATCCTGGCCACGGCCTGAATAATCAAGAGACAGTCGCTGAAGAACATTGGCTTCTTATTAGTGGTAGAGGTAGAGGTGGAGTGGAGTGTGATGGGCATGAAAAGTTATTACTGTTCCTTGAAAGGTGTATGTATTTATGTGTATATATGCATGAATAGAGATATGATGTCTCTCTATGAAGGTATTGGTGTGTGTGTCCTTCCTGTTTTGTTTTTAGTTTTGAGTGAAATGGTCAAAACATTTTTAATTTTGTGCATAATCATGATCATAACTGTTGCTGATTATTATTAGATTATAAAATAAATAAAAAAGATTTGCTGAAGAACACCTCAATGGAACTACTTGGTTAGCTGTTTCTCTTTAATTTTAAAATACAAAATAAAATACTTTGCCTACCAGAATTTTGTCATAGTTCTGCCAGGTGTTGTCAATAACCTTCCACAGTATAATGAAGACTTCTGCTTTGGTGAGCAGCGTACAGAGTCCAATAGCCAAATCACAATCGACCACCCTCCAGTTGAACACCTGCAGCCCATAGAAAATACAGATAGTTCTATAAACATACACTGAGACACATCTGCTACAACCCTTTCATGACAACAGTCTCGGCAGACTCACCTTGTTCAAGAGAGCCACAGCAACGGCATTCAGAGACGAAGTGGTCATCTTTCGAAGATCATTCAAGCATAAATTGTACGCCTTAAGCCCTTGGGTATCATAAAGCTGAAAGGAGAGTCAACATAAACATTACAACATGTTTTTGCTTGGTCTCACTGGCAAGAAGCTTAAGATATAATAATGGTACAAATTGTTTCAGAAACACAAATGGCAGTGATAACACCACTGGGTGTTGGAATTAAAGATTATACATTTTGATCATTTAAGTAAATAATCTTAAACTCATCTATAAATGCCTACATAGCCAGGCTCCTCAGGTGCTCTGTGACCTTGTGGTTCCACTCAGAGCTTCGGGCTCATTAACACGTGGAGCATCCAACAGGAATTGTAAGGTGCTCTTGCATAAATCCTCAATTGGACAAACAAAACAGAACTGGATCCTGACTGGGATCATCTTAGAGAGGGACCATGACTCATGTAGTCATGAATCATCTGGTGAGTCTTGTTTTATGGAGCTTTATTGTTTTAGTTTGTGTCTTGTATTTATCTGTATTTTCTTGTTGAGTTCTTTTTTATGTACGTATCCATTGTTGAATCTGTGTTTTGTACGGTCTCTTGTGTATTTGTAGTGTATGAACCTTGCATTGCAAATGAGCTTGGACTATAAATGCTGTGGTGTGTGGCATTGGTTTATGTCACATACACATAACATTAAAATAAAATAAAAATGTTGCAGCCATACCTGTACACTGAGCTTTTTGTCCATAACATTAGAGGTGACATGCTGCACGCAGCTGCCGTATAAGTTGACCAGCACTCTGAGGGCCAGCTCCAGCTGACTGCACTCCTGTAACATCTGTAACATGTTGGCCAGAGGACCCAGGAGGGGCGGCAGGTAGTTTGAGCCTGCATGTGGGCCACGCAAGACACAAGGTAAATACAAGATTTTGTACAAATTCAAGAAGAAACAATGAAATACAAACTTTGAGTTCAGTACCGTCTTCAAACGAGCAGTGTGACAGACACGAGCAGTCCAGTGGGTACAGTTTGGTATCTGCAGGATTGGGAATAAATTAGCAGGACAGCTGATTAAAACCAGTTCGCTGTAGAATACCTAAGGACGGTTACTTTGAGCATCTTACCCAGAGAAATAGGCAGCAAGCAGTTGGTAATCTCATATTGCACAGGAAGCACAGACACCGGGTCCAGAACAATACAATCTTCATTGAAAACATCCTGAAAACTCCACTGAGAATGTGGATCTTTTTCTGTCTCCAAGGTCGAATCCTGTGACATAAAATACATATACAAATTATATTTATGCATTTGGATAATTTGCTCATTTCTGGAAACTTTGCAAATGTTTAAGTCTTTTACAGTAATTGCACAACATCCAGCTTTATAATGATGTTAGATAATAGATAATATTATTATATAAACCCTCCATCTAAGAGATTTCACCTGGTAGATTTTCAGTTACTAATTTGTAAAATAAGATGGGTGATTCAAATGTCTGCAGAAATATATCTTATAACAGATATCAAGGACAAACCAGAGAACAATAACATAAATACAGTGTTATTCTAAGGAGGAAGATAAGATACTGACCTTGGCTACAAAGCCATAGTTGTCTGATAACTGACACTGATGATAGACATCCATAGCTATACGTGTGCACTTGCAGAGCTCCTGACAGTCCAGCAGCAGATCTGCAATAGTCATTATAATATTAACTTTAGGAAAGTGTTTACTGAGGTAATAAATCAAGTGAACAGTTGGGTCATTTTCTCACAGGTTTGTATACAATCAAACTTTGCAACCAGTGAAGTCGCACCCTGCTGGCGATTAGAGAGAATGCAGGTTTAAGGCACTTTTGCATTGATTTTTACCAACATAACGTCTTGGTGAAAATTGTTGATGGTTTACACGTGTAGTTCACCTGAGTGGCACACAGTGATAGCCTGGCAGGCCAGATCATGGATGACTGCTGGCAAGTCTACGTCATCAGGAAGCACCATTGGCACGTCTGCCTCCAGCATCTGGCATAACGTCTTGGCAGCAGTGAACAACACCTTCCCTGTGCTGGCGTTATAGTGGTGTTCATACAGCTCACTGAAGACATGAAGGAAGAGAACAAAGAAAACATGGGAGATTCTTCATAAGCCTCACTGGACTGGTATGTTTTCTTTTTAGTTTGAATTAAAAAATATTTCAAGTATTTCTCATACACACAGCACAGCATCCACACATGCAGACCTGAGGATCTTGAGGGCGTTGTGCACCTTGCCCACTCCCAGAGCTCGCAGGGCCAAGTCAGACCAGAGCTCCTGTTCGGTGCGCTGCAGCTGCCTTCCTAGACGACGTAAGCCAGCTTCTGTGGATATGGTCTTGGTCTTGCCATCGGGGTCATTAGCCACAACTGGAGTTGTCGTAGCCTTCGCCTTAGATGAACGGCGACCACGTGTGTTTTCATAGGCTGTGATGTGATGCTCCTGAATCTGTTTTCTGATGTTTGGATCTTCATAGTTGGAGGGGGTGAAGAAAACATCAAAATCCTCCTGAAGAAACAGCCAAAGAGGTTGCAGGTTAAAAAACAAACAGACTTTCACTACACGATTATTGTGGCCGAAAGAATTCCCTATAACGATATTAGCGCAATATCTATAAAAAAATATATTAAAATAATATATGTACATATAAAATTGCTGTCATTACTTTAAATATTATGTTTACCAGAGATGGCAAATGAATTACTCTCAAAAAACGAGTCTGTAACTGTACATGAGACTCACCTGTAGGTGGGCGATCGCCTTGAACATGATGAGGTTGTTTTCACACTCCATGCTTTTTAGAGCATCATCTGCGGAGGACATGAAACATGGTGTCACTCTTGGACATTCAGGTGAACGTTTACAATATTTCTTTCCCTGCTCAATGTAAACTACACTTTCCTGAGGCATCAAACACTCGGAGCCTTGAGTCAGCTTAAGAGCTGGAACTGAGAGGAATACATTGATTTACTCAAGAAAAACCTCAGCAAGGTGGATGTTTGCCGATTTTACAATCCAAGCAACCCTTCTGTTCACGCGTTATAATTGTGCAAAGTAAGTACTTACGCTTTTGGAGTATATGCATGTATTTCAGAGCCTCCACCATCCCCTGAGCTATGACCATCTGGTTTTTCTTGTGCTATTGAAGACAGAGAAAGTTAAGATATACATTATTATTCTATATTATTCAAGCCAACTGCTAATGGAAGCTCCGTCCGTCTCTCCCGCACACTCTATTACCGGCGAAGATGAGGACGAGGCGACGTCAACACTGTAACCTCTTCAAATTCTGTTGATAATGTTAGTTCATTTTTTAAAACAAAATCTTACATATTGCACCTTTAAACCAAGTAAGAGTAGAAAAGCAGCGAATAAGGAAAAGTCTGCTAGCCGCCAGGCTAATTTATGCTGTACAAAATGCCATAGGCTTAAGCTAATAGTGACAACTACCCCATTCAGACAGGCTCATCACCATACAAATAAATAAAAGGAAATTATTACCAACAGTCTTTAATGAACAAATTGAACATTTAATTGAACACAAAAGGCACCAATTAAAAAAATAAAAGAATGATAGTTGAAAGAGGGTACGAGTAAAAGAGCTGCACATCAAAACGTAACAAACTCAAGTGTGAAATATCGCAGTCTTGTAGTGAATGTAAAATGAAAATTACATTTTATTTCAGACTTTCTTGCCTCGCCTCACCTCATCAGATATGTGGGCTTTGTCCTCCAGCTGCAGCCTAGCCCTGGTTGTGAGACGCTCAATCACACACTCGGCCTCTGCAGAGGACAGCTTCTTCAGCACAGTCATGCATTCCTCAGTCTGAAAGCAGCATAAAGACTTCCTATCAACATGTCAAGGAAACAACATTTATTTCTGCTGATTTCATATTTTCACGTGGATGAGCTTACCTTGCCTTGGCCCATCAGCTGGAAGAGATACAAGTAATTTATCTGCGAGGTTGGGAGTTTGTACGCTTCAGCTAATGTCAGGGCATCTTCTAAGGACATTGGCAAGTCTTGCTTTAGGATGTATCTAATCAGCGTCTGGGGAAGATATACAGTACATGACAGAAAGTTAAGAAGGCAGGCACAACAGAAGTCAGATGTCACATAATGAATAAAATCTAAATTACCATAATTTGAGTGCTGTTAGAGAGGTTGTAGTTGCGTATCCCATAGCCCCTGAGAAGTTTCCTGATCTCCATCAGACGGTAGCTTCCCTTTAAAAGTTCTTGTCTGGGGAATATACCAGAAGAAAATGATATAGAAACAACTTTAAAAGTATGAAAAATAAATCAGGGTGAGGATAATGTAAACATACTTTGGTCCATCCATCTCCAGGTAGGGCTGAACCAGTTGTTCTACCACATTACTCCAGGGCACTACAGCTTTCTGCATGATCTCCAGCACAGCGTCCACGATGATCTGGCAGGAAATACAATAATGTGAGATTATTTTATTTATTGTCTCTGCCGGAGAGATCTTGTGTATGGCCGTGTGTGTGTGTGTGTGTGTGTGTGTGTGTGTGTGTGTGTGTGTGTGTGCGACATCTCTGTCTTTGTGCTCATTCATGTTCGTATGTTCAAGGACCTCTCGTGGTTCACAAGTTTTGAAACAACGATTTTATTGTTTTACAACGTCATTGACTGCCGACTCCTCACTGCTCTTAACCGGCTGGTACGGGCCACTGCTTCAGTTTCAGAGTGTTTTAGATGGTGTGTTTGGCCAACAGCGGACGGAACCACACACACACACACAGCTGAATACATCGCCGGTTGTTTCTTTCTTGGCCGACTTTAATTTAGCTACTTAAGTGGTCTGCCTCTGAAGAACGCAAGTCACTCAGCTGCTGTCTTCAGCAGGCAGACAGAGAGAAAGCGCGGGTAGGCAGCCTGTAGAACTGGCATATTTTCACATCTAACTCGCTGCATTAAGGGATTATTTCGACGTATTAGGAGAGTGATATTTGGAACAGTGGAAAGAACTAACCAAGACGGTTTGGTGAGTTATATTTAGTTTTCTGTCCAGTTTCAATAAAGTGGGTTTTATGGTTGTTTTTGTCACATGACACAGGACAGTTGAAATTTTCTTTTTGGGAGTATTCCAAGACGGTGGTGAGACATTCTTTTGTCTTTAGCCTTGCACCAGAGTCAGACACACCTGGCGGAGATCGTACTCTACTACATATCTGCACTTTTCAAGTTTTGATTTTCAGTTTAATATCTGCACTCACAAACTTTTAACATGTTGTGAACTGTGTGTGTAACTGTAATGGAGTTAAAGAAACTTACGTCAGTATCAGTCATGCAATGTAGCACAGCCACTGCTTTGGCTTCCCATTCTGTGAAAAGCGTTGTGGTGTGAGAACTGCAGCGCTCCAGCAGATCCTAGTGAAGACGAGAGGAGAAACATTTACCTTTAAAGCATTTGGAAAGTGAAATGTCTGTTCCCAGTGGGATTGCCATTGGTGGACTTTTACCTTGATGTACTGTAGAAGTAGCTCATTGAAAGGAATCTCGTGCTCTTCAGTATACGGCAGGATAGTGCTCTCCACTGTGGGGGCGATCAGCTCTGGAGCCGGCACTTTGTCCAGCATGAAGAATGCAACACTCCGTACACTTCCCTTTAAAATTCACAGGGGAGAGAAATTATTAAGATAGGAACGCAAACCCCACTCAGAATGTCTCGTAAATAGATCACCACATTGTAAGAAAATCTGACTTTTAAAAAAAGTAAGATTTTCTTTCTTTTTTTATAATAAATTGAAAGCAATTTTTCTTAAGTTTTTGCAAGTAAATAAAATATTTGTTTCCTGCTGGATATCGGAACTTGTTTGTAAATGTAATTAGTCACTAATAAGAGACAAACCTTCTCAAAGACTGAAAGAGAAAGTCTGCAGTTGTGTTTCCGGTAGAGGTCCAGGAGCTGACGGAGGTTTGACACCAGGGACTTGAGGTTCTCCACCTCTTCTGCACCATACTCCTCCTCCTTAAATCATAATTAAGTTACAATTGGCACCTACAGGTAGATCATGATCATGATGACGACAAACGCTTATTCATGGTGGACTTACAGACTTCATCCATGTCCGTAGTGAAGGCAGTCCAAGCACGGCCAAGTCCAAGCCGTTCTGGGGCCAAGCACCCTGGAACAACGTATTATATTTATAATCATTGGTTTCGTTTTTTATACAATCAATTTAAAAAAAAAGAAGAACAAAAGATGTATAGTAAGTGTACTGGGCAAGTGATGGCAGTGCTTTTCCACATTACGTATTATTGTGATTTTAGCTTGCAATACTTTTTCCCCCCCCCAAGTCATTAAAATAATTTATGATCATCACCAGCGGTTAGTGCTCGATGACAGCCTGATTTGTTTTTACCTTTTCTGTTAACTCCAGATTCCTTGCCCTCTGCTCCAGCCATCTCGCCAGGATTTTCTATGGGCACATAAAGAAATAACTTTTACTACTGAAAACATAGCACCATAGGGTGAAGATGACAGGATTTTGTATCCTACCTGTCCTGTTGGAACCACTCTCCTCACAAAAGGAACAAAAACTGTCCTAAACCAAGGACAGAGGTCTTGGGATGGCAGGTCCTCTGGGATGGCACTGAGCGTGGCTTCAAGCTTGCTCTCATCAAACTCTGCCGCAATATGTCCCTGTCACAAACCCGGCAGTAAACAACGTCACAACTGACCCCGACACCATATTTCTTACAGTGTCGTTTCATCAAGTGCACAAAGCTGTTCTTTACCTCATATCTGAGCCAAATGAGTTGTGCACCCTTTATGTCTCCCTCTCTTAGGTGGCAGAGAATGTCTCCTAAATTGTCAGTGCTGTTCAGAAACTCAATCCAGGCGATGCCACTATAGGAAGACAGAATAACGGTTTCCCCAATATTCGAACAAATCAGCAGATTAAATTGATAATGAAAATAATCATCAGTTGCTGCTCTAGAACAAACCACATTTTGGAAAATGCACTGTACAACACAGGAGACCATTAAGACTTTGAATTTACTTGAAGTTTTCCAGGCCGTGCAGGCTGCAGAATGTTGCCAGCCTGGCCAAAGCCTCTTGGATCTGTAAAGAGGAATATCGTGTGGCAGCGTGGTTTAGCATCTTCTCTGCCGTCTCAAAGGTCGGCCACGGAGCCTTGAGGCAGTATTCCACCACATACTGCTCATCCTAGGAAACACAAAACAAACCTCCATTAGTGAGGGGTTAATACTAGATAAGAACTTTAATTTGCTATGACTAGCTCAAAAGGTTAGCAACTGTAAATTGATATTAGACTAAATAACTGACTGTGATCTTCATCAGGTTGGTCTTGGCCTCCTCTCCAAGTTCAGACCACACATCCTGTCCATAGCCACCCACTGATGCGGAGGCCAGCTGCTCCAGCACAAAGTCAAGCTTCACCTTGTAAACAAGCTGAACAAAAACAGGATTGTTAAATGTGTATAGCCCCAATTAAAAAAGTAGTAAATTACCACCAGCTGCACCACCATTTTAGTAACACTACTTGTCTGACTTGTTCTACTCTTGGGCCAAATGACAAAAATAAAAGTCCAGCCGACAACAGTCACAAGAATTTAACTTCATTTTCACTTACCTCTAAATCCAGCTCAAATGTGATGGCAAACTTCTCAGCCTCCTCAAACATGTGTTTGTGAAGAAGTCTGCTAAGTCTGGAAATAGAGAAAGGTCAAGTAAGTCAAATTATACTGACGTCATAGTGAATACGGCGAGACAAACTGCAATTAAAGCAAAAACGCATCTAATCAAAATGAGGTACCTGTTCTCCGGCAAAGCCTCTGTGAAGCATCTGACAACAACAGAAGATATAGGCTCTCCACGACTACTTGATGACGAACAAGAAAGAAAGACCACTTAATATTTCTAGAGTCAACATATCACTCATGTACTTGCTGAACTTCATACAGAACATATCCTACCTTTCTGGGTTGTCACAAATCCCCTCAACCAAATAAATCGTATCCTGAAATCAGAGGATAAAACAATTGACTTAAATGTACAGAAATATTAACATCTAGAAATAGCACATATACATCCATTTAATAAGTGTTGACTGTTTACCATGTTTATTTTTGTCTGGACAAGACAAGAGACTGAAGAGACATCCAGAGAGTAGCAAACAGTCATGGAGGGCAGAGCTCGTATTTGAAGTGAGTTGATCTAAAATAATAATATAATTACAAACCAGTATGTGGAGTTCAGAATATGATTTGAGATAATTATCTATCAGTTTCGTCAGAAGGAGTTGCAATGCTACCTGACTGTTGTCTTGCTTTGTCAGCGTGATCATCTTCATGCTGCCATTGTCTTGGCTGTAGGACACGCACACAATCAATAACATTTTCGACATTGTTTAATTATGGCACATACCTTTTTGTATTTACGGCTACAGTACGGGATAAAACATTGATACATACCCCACCGTGGAGGCGGAGCCACATTCTGTGGTGAGTTCAAAGTCGTGAATAGCAAGATCCGGCCAACAGTTAACCATGACAAGAAAATGTAGGTCCCAAAGACTCAGGGCATCCTGCAGCCGAAGAAAGACACAAAGCAATCCGTACGTAAACCTCACATGACCGAGCCTCATGCAACGGTATACCAAACAGCTACAGGTGATACCAACTAACTCACCTCAGTGTCGAGAATATACAAGAGGTTTTCTGCCACCACCATCTTCCTCACACCTTAGAAGTAAACAAATAAGGAGAATATGTTACAACTCCCACATGTTCAAAAACCTGAGCTTATACATTCATCACTAAAATGTTTAGCAGATTAACGGTGTGTAACAAAGTACCACACATGGAGAAAATTACCTGGAATTAGGCTGTTGTCGACAGAGTGAGTAAGGCACATCTTGGCCTGATGAGGGTCCATCGTCCAGTGAGTCACAATATTTTCTTTATCCCCCTGTGAAGATCATAATGTTGTGACAAATTACATCAAGAAATACATGTTGTTTTACTGCTTTATATACAAGGAGTAACTATCATTTCTAGAAAGGACTTATTTACACAATATCTTGAAATTTAATATAAAGTTTGTCTTAATATCATGCTAAAGATTGGTTTCAATTTTATCTTAAAAACATACTTCAGTCTCATGTCCCTGCAACAGCATAGCATGAAAAGGGAAGTAAAACAAGTGATATTTATTTGAAGTACCATCGTCCATAAGTAGAGGCTTCATTTTATTGTGTCCTTTAGATATGCTTTCAGTCACATGCAACCAATGTATCATAACTGCAGGTGGTAAATAAATGAGTAAAACTTCTCTCACAGACACTGACCCCGATCATTAAGTGGATTTCAGGGCCCAGATTGAACATGGCCGCTGTACTGCAGCCCTCGTCATGGTAATCACTGGTGGAGCAGAAGTCTATCTTGATGAGCGACTGGAGCTGAGTTAAAGAAAAGTGGGATTATAGTTCTGCCGTAAAAATAAAATAAAATAAAAGGTTATTGCGTGGAAAGAAGATTGCCTTAATTTACCTCTTTCAAAGATCCCACATCCATTTTTTCAATAGCTGTGTTGACAAAAGAAGAATTACCGTTTAATTTGGTTAACACAATGTCTCCAACCAAACTTTAAGTCACTGCACATGATGTTTTGATACCTGTCTCTATCTTTGCCAGTGCCAGGTTTGTAATGTGGAAAAACCCATCCTCTATGAGAAGGAACACATGGTACATCCCTGTCAAGACAAAACAAATATCATTAAAACATCTAGAGTTAGAAATCCCTTCGAGTTTCCATTGCACATTACAACTTCATTTCTCATATTCAAATAGACATTTCACCTAAGGATGCTTTGTCCTCCTCAATGACGAGGTAGCGGAATGTTTTCTTATCTCCACTGGATGTTTCCTCTACCAGAGCCTACAAACCCAGAACATGACCCAACATGTTAATGTACATAAGTGTGCAACTTAAGAAAAAGACAACGTTATCCAGATCCTCATGGCTGCCGCCATCATCTATAGTTGAATCCTATTCTCGTGTTGTAGGTGAAATCAGACAGATAACAATTTTAGGTTAGATGCAGAGCGAACAAATCTAATGTAATCCTACTAGTGATGCACTATATTTGGGACATTTATATTATTAGTAGTAATAGTAATGAATTGATATAAGTCAAATTATCTGCCATTCATTTGGAGCAAAATTGCATTCATTGATTTAACAAGCGCAGCAGCTACACACTCCGATAGAGGAAGACAACACCATTGTTATTTTGCAATTACTCAAAAAAATATATTTCAAGAGACAGAACTGTTCTTTGTTTTTGTTGGTAAATATCGTGACAACAGTTAGATTTGGTTAAATCAGAGCTATGGAATATTAAATCATCCATCTTTGCCTTTCTTATCCTCGGGTGTGCATAAACAACAGGTTATGAGCTTCTTCTTAAACTACAAAAATGTGTTTATCTCGTCGGTATCGGCCATGAGAAGCAGGTAATTATCCTTTTTTTGTATCGGCTGAAAGAAAGTCCATGTCATGCAATCCTAAACCCTACACCTGCAGGACTCTTATATATGAAGAAACACTCTTACCTTGGTTAAAAGGGTTCTCTTGTGTGGAACATAGATCAAATGGAGGTTTCCATTTCTTTCACAGACCACCAAAAACTGTCCTTCCAGGCATACAGCAATGGCATCCACATCACTGTCTGAAAAATAAGTTGTGGTGTGAACGTACAGTGGTTACTCAGGAAGGTCAAACTGCATCGATAGAAAAGGCATGATGAAATATGGCATGTGAATTAACCTTTACAGTCATGTCAAACTGATTTAGTTTGGATGATTAATACAGGAAAAGCAGTGCTCATCAATTATCTTAACACATTCTTGCACCCGCTGATTTGGGTTGCAGCCACATAGGCCATCTCAGAGGACAGAGTGACATCGGACAGATAGTAAAGAGTGTGAAGAGAGAACTCACTTGGTACATCATTGTAATACTGCTTGGGCTGCCGCATGTCCCACTTATCTCAATAACATTTTCCAAATCCAAAAGACCTTTTTGAGTGATTGGCTCTGATAAAAGATGCGACACATCTGCTCCTCTCTTCAGAAAATATAACTCCCATCATGTTTTAAGGTGAATATATACCAGACTTGTGTATTCATGTTTCTATGTACACCTAACTCTTGACGTGCCTAGCGCTTTCCAGAACTTTTTTAAGTCTTCCTCAGACATTCACTCATTTTGCACAAGACCTCTCGTGTCACTTCTGAAGATGGCATCGGCCAAAACGCAAAACGTCAAAACAACTGGGTGACATCACAGTGACTACGTCTACTTCTTATATACGGTCTATGATATGTGCAAATGCATATATACATTAAGGTAAAAGGAGGAACATACCAAAGTGCAGAAGCAGGAGGATGGTTTGATAGCTCTGGTCAAACAGGATAACTGTCTTGTCAGCCACAAAAATGCTCCAGTTTGAATCACTGGAGGAGAAGAGACGGGGATCTCCCTGCACCTGCAATTACCAGCATTACCATCAAATCCCTGATCAGTACTGTGGTATACTGTACACAAAAGACCCACTACTAATTCTTATAGTACTTTAAATTATAATAAAGTGTATTTGGATAGCACTTATTACAGCGCAACAAAGAAAATACAAATTGAGAAATTATAAGAAAGTCTTTTTGATAAAGATAAGTATTCAAAAAAGTGATTTAAAAGAAGATACAGCTACTTGTGCAAATATTGCAACTTACCCTGAGGAAATGAAAGCATGAATGATAGTTTGAGTGTGATTCAAACTCAGCATTGATCGTATTCGCCTTAGGTAAGTAGCATGAATGATTTCTTATAAAAAGTGAGATTACTGTCAACAAGCACACCAGGTTCCTGACATTTGAATTTAAAAGAAGGGGCAATACACTTTCAGAAGGCCCAGAAGTATTACCTACCTGGGAGTGAGTGTACAGTTAAACAGAGGGAGCAACAAGGACACAAGAGCATAATCTGTGTAGTGAAAATATTGAAATTAATTTACGGTACCTCATTGGCAGTGGAAATTCTGACCAGTGTGTCCACCTGATACAAGCCGCTACCATTGTCCTCCCTTGACACACTGCCGAAACGGACGGTGTTTGTATCCTCGTTGGTCAGAAGTTCAACGTCGCTCCACATCGCCATGTCATGGAGCTAAATGTGACATTTTAGAGTCGTTTAAATGAAATGCTATAAGGCCA